>NC_079445.1:39700188-39722688 GCF_903798145.1 Danio aesculapii | reverse complement strand
TAAACTGCATAGTTGCATTCTCACCTAAAAAAAAGCCTGAAAAGTACATTATGTTGTCCAACAGCTGCAATATTTATCAAACTGTAGTGAGTTTATTGATCTGCTGTCACTCTAAGTGGGCGGAGTAATACACAAGAGTGAAGAGGCTGTACTAGTGCTGTTATCACAGAATATTGCACAGCTATCAGCCAATCAGATTCGAGAACCACACAGAACTGTTGTATAATTATAATATATATAATACAAATATCACATGTATATTATATTATGATATACTTATATTTTAATTTAATACTATTGTAAATAATGATAAAGATCAATCCTTTTTTTAATCTGTTGAATCTGGGAGAAAGTTTTACCTGAACTTGACCATTGAACTGACTGTTGAATGAAGAGCGTGGCTTCTCTTTCTTCCAGGTATGAGTTTGGCACCGCTCTTTTCGTGGGGTGGGCGGCGGCCATCCTGATGATGCTGGGCGGCTCGTTCCTCAGCTGCTCCTGCATCAACGAGGACAGAAGAGGACAGCAGTTCTACCGGCAATCTCAGCCCTCCACAGCCAGAGAGTATGTGTAAATACAAACCTTTAACAGCACTGCAGCAAAGGACAAACTCTAACTGTAAAGAGCAGCGCGTACAAGAGACAGAGCTCTTTCCACCATGAGTACACCTTCACACTCGCACTGACCGTTCATCCAGGTCCAAAACACTCAAACTAAAGCATTACCGGACAAATACTTACATTGTCTAGGCCTACGCTCACAGAGGATTGTGTACTTCTTTCAGAGATATTGTACAAATGTGTATTTTTGCTATACTTTCATTTTCAAGAAAATAAATGTGGAAATTCTGTACTGTTTTTAAAGCGGTACAGTTTTCAAATCAAGCATTAATAAGCTTTTAAATTAAAGAAATCCAAATAAAGACTTTATATAAACCAATTTGAAGCTGAAATCCCTAAGTTGTAAAGAGCATTTACACTGGACATTTTTATATAGTTACTTTAACATTGGTTTCAGGGAAACTTTCATGTGTTTTCACATGATCAATAATCAATAATAATCAATAATCAACATTATTTTTTTGTTAGCTAAAATAAAGTCAAAAAAAAAAGATTCCACATGGAGTAGAGCATCTATGTTCAGACTAGAACACACTTATTTTACGCGGCCGCCATTTTAAAACATGTAAGCGAGGCTGCGGTGGGAAGAAACCCAGAAGTATAGGATCAGCACTGTGAGCATTGCAGTAACATGCTGTGTACTACAAACCTCCAGCTTTTGCCATGATTTAAAAATGCAGATATGGTGTAAACATCACTTTAATATCATTCAGTTCAGTTTAATTTAAACAATTAAAAGCATATCAGGCATCAAACAACATCACAATGTCTTTAAGAGTGTCCTCCTAGGCTTCAGTTCATGGCAGCAGGTAAACACAGTGGGGCTTTCCTGCTTGCTTCAGGCTATGTAACCTAGTGAGCGATAAAACAACGCGGTCCTCTGTAGCACACCCGCGTGTTGTTTGTAATAGTGTTGTCCCTGTACTGAAGTTTTAAAAACGTCTATTTCCCACTAACAGCGCTTATTTGCCATGGTGTTCACCAGTGCTCAACAGAAATGACTGTGCTTGATCGTTAAGGTCATCAGTTCATCGCACTTCACTGAGTGCAAACACAGATACACGAACGCTGGAGTGTTTTAAAGATGCAAAGATCAGTCGAGTCATCAGTGGATTGCTCATCTGTGTCAAAAAGCATAGAATCACCAAGAGGCGACACTCTGTTGTTGCTTGGGAAACAGCCAGTATATGACGCTAGTGTCACACGGTGGCCATTTTGGATTGAAAATTCCAATAGAACAACAGCATATTATAAGCCTGTAAAATAAACTAATAAAAGTGCTGATGATTGTGACAGTAAGTGCTGTATTGTCGTCTTTCAGGTTGTATTTCAGCTTTAATGCGCTTTAAAAAAAAAATAAATAAAAAACAAAGCAGCTGCTTGCCATCGTGACAGCAATGAGATCCAATAGACGGCCAATCGCTTTAACTCCAAAATGGCGGAATCACGGGGCTGTTGCTGGGTGCTGCTATTGAGTGTCGCCTCTTGGTCATTCTAAGCTCTTTGTCTGTGTTTGCACTCAGTAAACAGTGGTGAAATGCGGTGAACTGATGACCTTCACGGCCAATCACAGTCATTTCTGTTGAGCACTGGTGAACACTATGGCAAATCAGTGGTGTTGCGATTAAGAGTGCTTAAATGCTAGTGGGAAATTGACGATTTTTATAAATTTCAGTAACGAAATTCAGTATTATGACAAGTCTAGTATAGTAAAAGAATCAGTTCATTAACTTTGATCATTGGCATCTAAATTGTGTGTTTGGGAAAGAAAATGTTAGCTAACTAGTGCCATTTCCCTTAACTTAGCTGAAAATGAGCTCTGATATCCCTTTTTACTTTCACTTTCCATTCAGAACGGACCTTCGGGTCACTCGGAAGACGGGCAAATGATAAATTTGTGTTGATTTCTCTTCGCTGATATGATATACAGCCAGGTACACAACATTCCTGTGTGACTCAGTGGATATTTCCGGGTTTCTTCTCACCGCAGCCTTGATTTCGCTTTTTTAAAGGCGGCCGCGTGAAATCAGTCTAAACTACTCTCAATTTCTGCAGTATATAATATACATAATGTGAACGTATGCATGAAATACACCCAAACATTGACCCAAACATTTTTAAACATGACCAAAAGCCTTTTTTGTTGCCAAAAGTAAAAAAAGCATGAATTACAGTATCCCCCAAGTCAAACCTTTTGTTAAAATGTAATTTAAATAAAATAAACAAATAAATAAATGCTAATTGAGTATTTATTTCCAAACTTTTATCAAATGAGGTCATGTGACAATGTACAGTGCATACTATTAAGCAGTACCCATCCTGACAACAGTCTTGTCGTCTATCCCAGTTGTAAGAGCAACAAATAATAACTTGACTTGTAGCTGATCATTTGTAAAAGTGGCAGAAGGTAGATTTTTCCTGTGAATCATCTGTTGAACTGCATCCCAATCATCACAGATACTGCAGAGGACCTATTGGAACCCGCATGGACACAAGATTCCCACAGATATCAGTCAAGTTTGGTGAAGGAAAAATCATGGTTTGGGGTTACATTTAGTATGAGGGCGTGAGAGAAATCTGCAGAGTGGATGGCAACATCAACAGCCTGAGGTATCAGGACATTACATTACAAACCACAGGAGAGGGCAAATGTTTCAGCATGTTAGCGCTCCTTCTCGTACTTCAGCCTCCACATCAAAGATCCTGAGAGCAAAGAAGGTCAAGGTGCTCCAGGACTGGCCAGCCCAGTCACCAGACATGAACATTATTGAGCATGTCTGGGGTAAGATGGAGGAGGCATTGAAGATGAATTCAAAGAGTCTTAATGAACTCTGGGAGTCCTGCAAGAACACTTTCTTTGCCATTCCAGATGACTTTATTAATAAGTGATTTGAGTCATTGCAGAGATGTCTGGATGCAGTCCTCCAAGCTCATGGGAGTCAGACACAATAGTCATTCTTTTCCACTGCAGCATGACTTTATATTCTATACTGGACATTATTTCTGTTAAGTGACAAGACTTTTGTCTAAGCAAAGTCAGACCTTACTGTCCTAATGAAATCATTAAAAATCAAGGCATGATCATATTTTATTTAGCTAAAATAAGAGTAATCTAGAGATCTTTGCCTTTCATATAAGCCACTTCTGATACCAAATGATCAACTAGAAGTCAAGTTATAATTTGTTGTTCCTAAAACTTGTCTAGGAGACAAGACTTTTTTCAGGTAGTGTATATACTGAACAGTATTGAGCAAGCACTTCATTCCGAACACAGTCTATAGGCTAAAATAAAAAGCATGCTATGGCTGTTCTGATTGACTGGTTTGTTCTGCGTGGTGGGAGCTCTGTTCGCCAGCTGTGTGTGTTGCTGACAGCCATGGTCAAATTACTGACACCACATTGAGGAGACCAGGAGTTACGACACTTCCACTGTCCACTGAAGTACAGGGAATTCCACTGGAACCATACAGGACATTATTTAAAGCCACTGACTTCCAGCGATCGAGTGTGGGAACTGTAATTGGGTCGACTTGAGGCATAAACATGCTATTTAGACACAGCACTTTCGAGGGAAAGTCCAGCGCTGGTTTAAGACCAAAGTGTGTGCTGTTTTTGTAGCTTTAAACACCTCAATAGCAGAAAAAAAGGTTAAAATGTTGAAGGGTAAAGCAACTGAGGGTGAATAATGCCATTGATATTGCTGTTTTCCTGCACTAGATTTACTTAAAGAATCAATCGATCAATAATATAAACACACCCACGTTTTAGTTCTAAACACAGAACACCAATTCGCTAAAATGTGGGAAAACAGACATTGTAAAATGTTACAACATTTAAATATAGATAAATTATATTCATAATAAATATAATAACAATAAATACAATAACCACATTTAAATATAATGATTCACTCCTGAAATTGCAATGGTTGACACCAAATGTGGTAAGCAAAGCAACATGCTGCCATCTTGTGCCATCTTGTCTCCTTATTTTGTAATATAATAGTAACCATAGTCTCATCACAATTGTCAATTTTAACAAAAACATCATCAACATAGAAGTGGTCCTTTATTTACGTTTGGAAGGCTGAAGTACTGCTGACAGTGAAAGATTTGTCTCCTGTCTCCAAAAATAAATGAGGTGTTTTTGGACCTGGTAACTAACAATGTGCATGAACGCTTCTCGAGCACGCAAAGGACATGTAACTCAAAAACTTTCCTTTCATCACTTCCTCCTGAAACTTTTCAAACGAGCCATCTATGCATGTGTTTTTCCCTAACATTTCCATGGTAACAATCAACAAACGTCTATGTGAAGTATAGGTCTCAAACTCGAGTCCTGGAGGGGTGCGGCTCTGCTCAGTTTGACAGCTGATCCCACTACTCAAGGTGTTCAAGACTACTAGAGGCCATGTCCACACCAATACATTTTTGATGAAAAACGCGTGTTTCTCTCTTCACTTTGGCCTTCTGTTCACATGGAAATGGCATTTTTAGAAAACAAAAACATCTTTCTTAAAATGCTGTCCAAATTGGATAAATTTGAAATGCTGTTTTCGTTTTGCAGTGAGAACTGTCTAAACTAATGCTGCGTCCTAAATTGCATACTTCCATACTATATAGTACACTAAAATCCAGCAGCTAGCTCTCTGCAACTCTCACATGGTTGCCCACTGAAGCTAAGCAGGGCGGTGCCTGGTCAGTACCTGAATGGGAGACCACATGGAAAAGCTAGGTTGCTGCCAGAAGTGGTGTTAGTGAGACCAGCAGGGTGCGCTCAACCTGTGGTCTGTGTGTGTCCTAATGCCCTAGTATAGTGAAAAGGACTCTTTACTGTCAGTGAGCACCGTCCTGACTCTCTGTGGTCGTCCAGAATATGGGGGGGGGGGCAACTGACATGAGTAGGTCGCGTAATCATGACAAAATGGCGGATGTAGTACATCCCAGTGCCATTCATATAACGTACTTTTATAACGGTCAAGTAGTAAATTTAAATGCAGTACCTACTGAGTAGTAGGCGACTTCGGGTGCAGCCTAAGGCTTTCGAAAACGATGATGCATTTAAGTCATGTGACCAATTCAGCTAACAAGGTGGACAACATTGTAAAGCAGATGTCTTGAATGCTGTCCATTTCGAAAGCTTTATTAAAGATTAAAGACACGGAAGGTTTACTGGGAGCTGTTGTTCAGCGGCAGAAGTAGACCACAGTTGGGACACTTTGCCACAAGGGTTCAAAGAGATGGAAAGTAAATAAACGGCAGGCGGATATGACACAGGTAATGCTGCGTTCACACCAGATGCGGAAGAAGCGTCAAGCGTGAGTGATTTACATGTTAAGTCAATGCAAAGACATGAATAGACATCCTGTGGCGTGATATGCACGAATGAGGCGGTGCGAATGACGCAATTCACACAAATTTAAAAAAATCTGAACCTAAACAGACATTCGCGACGCATTTACCAATCAGGAGCTTGCTCCTGTGAGGGCGTGATAATGACATAGCGCCTGTTGTTGGTGTCCCAACACAGACAACACTTCATCAAACTAGGCTCGGCTCAATCAGAAGCAACGCTGAAAGCTTCCATCATCCAGGTTAAGATTCTGGAGGAGTTTATGAGCTCACAGAGATGGGTGCACCTCTAAATGGATCTAGTGGACTCAGACATGGCTCCAAACGAATCAACGCAGTTTTTCAGCCTTCATAAAGCACATAAACACAGCCATTCTCTCAATAAAATCCATGTTAGGCATTTAGCAATGAAGCTAGAGTCACCAGGCAGACAGAAGCCCTGCCCATCACGCGAATCCACATCTGTTGTGAAGTGAATTTGACGCACGAATTAAGCGGATTTGACGTGCGAATGAAGAAAGTAAACTCAAAATGTTTACGCACCTATTTACGCGCTTATCCATGCTTGTGAACACAGCATAAGAGTCTACGTCTTTGTGCATGCAAAGTACATGAACGAAAGCATTTTCAGTCATTTTAGGCCATGTCCACACAGACAATAGTATTTTTATAAACTGAGTTTTCCCCGCTTTCTCTCTCCAGATGAAAACTACAAAATACACTGTGAACCAACAGGTGGCGATAATGACACTTTTTGGTTCACATCAAATGGGGAATTAAGTATTTTTGTGTGTAAACTGCATACAAGTCAATGCAAATGTAAAAGCACAGGCAGATTACCGTTTCAGGTGCGAACAACACTGAATACGCAATGCTTTTGCCGCAAACCTGAGTAATTTCACTAATTTGCGTCTTCCGTGTTTGGTGTGAACCCAGCCATGTTGGCCAATCAAAAAGGAGAAAACAGCGCATATGCGACCACAATGTACCCAGAGTTTTGGAAACTCTTTACCCTGGCCAGAGTTTTCAGAAAATATTGATTTCATGGACCAATACTCCGTTTTGGTTTGAACAAACAGCGAAACTGCGTAGAAAATCTAGCGATCACACTTTATTTTGATGGTCCGTTTGTTGAATTTAAGTTACATTGAATTTACATGCCAACTAATTCTCATTAGATTATAAGTAGACTGTTAGGTTGGGGATAGGGTTAAAGTAAGTTGCCATGTACTTGCAAAGTTTCTTATAGTCAGTTAAATGTCTGTTGAAGGAGCAATTTCAACAGATATTAAGCAGACAGTCTACTAATACTCAAATGGACCATCAAAATAAAGCGTTACCCAAAGAGCGGTTTTTAAAATACCCGTTCGTGTTCCTGTAGACAGGGCCTGAGAGTGGATGATGGCAGTACTGTCGCAAGCTTAACTGGCACTGGCCGCCTCTTCGTGGACCAAAGTGAAGTGTTGTGGGGGGGAGGGTTTGCGGACGAAAATGAAGACAAGGGAAGGAGAGGTGGGGGGGCATTGTGCAGAATCTGTCGTAGAAGAAAGTGAAGAGGTGGTGGTGGTGGGGGGGGGGGGGGGGGGGGGGTGTTAGCTGCCCTGATCAATCGCCCATATTGTAAAATGCCTAAATCCGCCACTGGGGAAAAAAAGTGTGGACATGTCGCGTTTTTAGACTAATTGATCTAGATTAGCATAGAACTAGCCAGAGACTATTAAACAGAGTTGGAGGTGGTTGGAGCTGAACTCTGCAGAGCTGTGGCCCTCCAGGAGTCGAGTTTGAGACCCTTGATGTGAAGCCGCATAACATATTAACAACCAATGAAGCACGAGGCTCAGGTGAACTGTCTCTATCCCAGGATCCTCTAATGCTGTTCTTCTCTGACTGTCTTCTTCTTCTCTCTAATTCAGGGATGAGTTGTTGAGTGAGACTAGTTTCCCTGACTGACCAACCCTCCCTGCCTTTTTTCGAGGACTGTCCGAGCTCTACTCTCTGTGTCTCTGTGTCCCCTCACTCCCACCTAGAATACAAATTTGGACACTTGTCTGTACGATTGGGCTCCTACACCCTACATACTTAAAACATGTGTGCCTTTTTTTCAACATCTGATCAATAAACGTGTTTGGAAAAGAAAAGAGAAATTGTCACCCCCGATATCTGTTGTCTGTGTGCGTGGAAACCCCTCTTCGTCTTTGTCTGCCTTTGTAAATATGTATTATTGCAGTATTGTAAACTAAAAGGTTTCATTTGGAGCGGTGGATCTGAAAGCGTTTTTTTTTTTCGTACTAACTCAAACATGTTTTGTTTTTTCTTTTAAATTGCAGAGCAAATGTTAAAAGTTCTCCAGCAGAGAAAGGGGAGCAGTACTTGTAGTTTGGGCGACTTCGTGGGTCACAAGCTGTTAGATTTTTGGCAACAGACAAGACACTCTCTTTTCTGTAATAGTAAAAAAGCTCCAGTAAAAACTCAAACATAACATGTTTCCCTGTACAGTAACACAGACAATGCATTCATTACACCAAGCAATGCATTTATTTCCAACCAACATTGTACTGTAGTGTAAAACAAATTTGACGAGGAGTGTGTGAGCCGCATTAGCATTACCAGTTTTTGACATGTCATTTTTTTTTTCTGAGTTTGTTATACTTGCCGGAAAACATTATCACTCATCTGGAGAGCATTGATTCAGGGTACATTATAATGCATTTAAATAATTATGCAAATCTTCGACATGTGCAGTGTAATATACTTTTTGAGCTATAACTGTGTTTTGACTTACAAATGTCTTTTGGTTTGCTAATAGTTTATTGTGTCTTATAGGGCTGCACAATATATTGCAAAAATATCATTATCGCGAATATAAGCGTATCGCAGACACTTGATCGCGATAATGAATGTATCGCAGACACAAGTGATAAATTACATTTTATTTGATGCACTGGTTGTTAATCTAAATTTGACTAATCAGATAGTGCCTTACTATCTTTAGCCCTGCCTCCTAAGTAGTTGCTGTTCAGCTATTGGCTGGATAAGCCCAAAGGTGAACCCTGAGCTGAAAATAAACACTAATGGCGGGAAATGAAAGCAACCAATCAGAGTTAGATTATTTAAATACTAAAGACCAATCCCAATTCTACCTCTTTACCTCTCGTTTTGCGCATTTACGTGAAGAGGTAGGGGTGTCTCAGATCTCTTTGTGCGGTATATTTATAAACTAATTTCAAGAGGATCCCTTGCTTATGATTGATCACGGCTGGTCCCTCATCAGCTGATCCCCCAATCAGACGAATACTAACTCGCTATAAAAAAAACAGACTTCTTTACTTCAGTCATCTTCGTCTTGACGAATCCTCCTTCCACGCCTACTTATGAGGATAAGGCGGAGGGCACGGCAGCCCAGTGGTTAGCACTGTTGCCTAACAGCAAGAACACCACATGTTCGAACCCTTACTGGGCCAGTTGGCGTTTCTGTGCGGAGTTTGCTTGTTATCCCCATGCTCGCATGGGTTTTCCACCAGGTTCCACGGTTTCCTCCCACCATCCAAAGACATATAATATAAGTAAATTGACTAATCCAAAGTGCCATCATAAGACAAATTCTTAGCTAGCTACATCTCTTAGCTATTCTTAACATGTTCACAAGCAGGGGAGTTCTTGAGACCTACCTGAGCTCAAACTTTCCTCTCGCCCTTCAAACGGGAGGGAGCCCCGAGCTTGAGGATATTCTGAGCTCAGGGGAAGGGATAGATAGCCCTTAAAACTGAGACTTTCCAGGACCACACTTGAAACCAAGAGGTACAAAAATTTACCAAAATACACCAGCTATAACAGCAGCATGACTGCACACGTGAGGCAGGAGATCCACAAATTAGTATTTTTGGTATTATTAAGAACTTTTACAACAGACAAGCACATGTTTTATTACATTCATCGTGTTTTACAATCATGCTTTTTAAAAATGAAACCATTTTAAAAGAAGCTAAATTTCGCTATCTATAACCCATAACAATAAGTAGTTTTTGACACTCAAATTCCCTGTCAAAAACGCCTAGTGGCTGGGAATGACTTTTAACAGTGTCTGGTATAGCATTACTGTTGTTTTCGTACATTTACATAGATAAATATGGCCATGGTGTAAATGCGCCGTACATTTACAAGCTTATTTACACATTATATCGTTATGATAACGTAATATTGTCGCTTTCCTGAAGATAAATACCGAAAAATATTGCAACTGGAATACAGCAATCGCCATCGTCAACCACATATGAAGTAAGAGCTCGCAACGACATATAATGACGTGTGCTGGTGTTGTAGTGCTGTACCATTTCATTCAATCATTTATTCATTTTCCTTCGGCTTAGTCCTTTTATTCACCACAGAGGAATGAACCACCAACTATTGCAGCATATGTTTTACACAACGGATTTCCAGCTTTTCAAGCTGCAACCCAGTACAGGGAAACACCCATACACTTTCATATGCACACTCATACACTTTGGCCAATTTAGTTTATTCAATTCACCTATGGCGCATGTGTTTGGACAGTGGGGGAAACCGAAGCACCCGGAGGAAACCCACGCCAATGCGGGGAGAACATGCAAACTCCACACGGAAATGCCAACTGGTCTAGCTGGGACTCGAACCAGCAAACTTTTTGCTGTGGGGCGATCATGTCACCCTCTGTCCCATTTCTTAGGGGTAAATTTGAAGCCGTTTTCCACTTCACACTTTGATTCAAGGGTCAAGGGGAAGGGGTACAAAAATAGAATTAGGATTGGGTCTAAATGTAAACAGTTTTTAAATAAGAATTAATAAGATCTGAAAATCATCTTTTACCTGTTTATTTTAATAACATTATACATAAATAAGCCATTTAAAAACATAATAAAAATGGCATTTTTCTCGGGAAATTATATATCGCCATCGCAATACTCAACAACAATATCGCATATTTTCCCAGTATTGTGCAGCCCTAGTGTCTCATGTGTGTACTGTATGTGAAATGGATCTTTTACCATGTGAGAAATCAAATGTTTTCATTTTCATCTTTTGTTCATTAAATGTATAGTGCATAAACTGAGGGGTTGATTTTGCTTCGAAAGAGACCCACGTGTGACACAGAAACCATAAATTCTCTTCAAAACTCTAGTGCACTTATGATTTGTCTTGGTGAATTGTATTCAACCTGCATTGAAAGGCACTATTTATCACGAATACTGTCTTCAAAAGGGTCCACGGAGCCTGTGGGTTGTCATTAGAAATATTTTAGTTCATCTTCCACCAGTTATGTTACCTAATATTCAAGTATGTATCATCTCATATGATGTATCAAGCTTTCTGTTTATCTGTTTTAAAATGAAATAAACTATACAATGATATATGCTTGTGTGTCTGTTTGGGAAATTAATGTTTTGCTTATACACTTATTTTAGTGAATACACTCACATGACACTGGTTTGAGCAAGACTGGAAAAGTAGAAAGCAAACAGGAAGTAATAAATGAAAATTTTTACCACTCTTCTGTTTTCGTGCGCATTCAAGAAGCGAAAGAAAGCATAGGAATGAACAACATGGTAAGCTAAATTAATCTAAATCAGTGTTTCTCAACCACGTTCCTGGAGGACCACCAACAATGCATGTTTTGGATATCACCTTTGTCTGTCACACCCATTACAGGTCTTTCAGTCTCTGCTAATAAGCTGATGATCTGAATCAGCTGTGTTTGGTTAAGGAGACATGGGAAATGTGTAGAGCTGGTGGTCCCCCAGGAAAGTGGTTGAGAAACACTAATCTAAATAAACTAAGCTTGCTAAATGAAAGACAAGAAGAGCATACCTGCAGAAGTGCTATGTGTTGTGTGTCCCTCAGGTGTTAAGATGGCATAGGACTTGTTATACTCGGATGTATTTTTGCTTCACAGTTGCAGTTGTTAGTAGTAGGCCATGTGACTGATTACTTCATATTAGAAGTCCTTGCAGTATATCTCACAGCTAAAAGCCCTTTGAATAAATAAATAAATAAATAAATAAATAAATAAATAAATAAATGTAGAAATACATTTTATATATATACACAGTGCTCATCATTTATAAGTACACCCCTCACAAATCTATCCTTTAAATTCATATTTTTAATAGGAAGCTGTACAATATTATATTTGTGCATATACAGTTGAAGTCAGAACTATTAGCCCCCCTCAATTATTAGCCCCCCTGCTTATTTTCCCCCAATTTCTGTTGAACGGAGAGAAGATTTTTTCAACAAATTTCTAAACATAATAGTTTTAATAACTCATTTCTAATAACTGATTTATTTTATCTTTGCCATGATGACAGTAAATAAAATTTTACTAGATATTTTTTAAGACACTTCTATACAGCTTAAAGTGACATTTAAAGGCTTAACTACTGTAATTGTTATGAAGCGGACAGGAGACAGAGGTAAGGAAACGTTAGGGTGTTTATTAAATGACAACAAGGAGCACATGAAGGATAGCCAGGAGGATCAGGAATGATGTTGGGGTCTTTTCCTCCGTGGCTGGGTAACAGGACTACACGAGGATGGACAGCACACACCAGATACAGCTGACAGAGGATGACACAGACTTGGAAGGACTGGAAGACAGGACGATTCGGGAGGACCAGGAAGACTAGGAGGAATACAAAGAGAACAGGTAAGTAAATCGTTTGTTTAGCTGAGGATGACTACGCTGAGTGGTCGCTCAGTTGTCCGCTTTCGTCGAGACGAGCCCGGACAATGAGCGACTGGAGTGCTGTGCTTTTATCTGGTGCTCGTGAATGTGATGCAGCTGTGTGCTCATTAGAAGTCAGGTGATGGTGATCTTCGTGAGTGGGGGTCGTGAGAGCCTGACCAATCCGTGACAGTACCCCCCTCCCCAGGGCCCGCTCCTGAGGGCCGACACCTCCGACGCCGTGGTGGTCTCCCTCTGCCTCTAGGCGCTGGGAACTCAGGGTGGCTCTCATGAAACTCCACCATGAGACTAGGATCGAGAATATCAGCTCTGGGAACCCATGTCCTTTCTTCGGGGCCGTACCCTTCCCAGTCCACCAGGTACTCCAACTGGCCACCACGACGTCGGGAACGCAAGATCTCCATCACTGCGTAGACGGCTCCTTCTTCTAGGAGCAGTGGAGGAGGGGGTTCCTCTTCGTGGTCAGGCTCTGTGGAGGGAAGAACAGGATCGTGATAGGGTTTCAGGAGTGATACGTGGAATGTAGGGTGAATACGGTAGTGAGAGGGTAATTGTAGTTTGTAGGTGACGGGGTTAACCTGTTCCACGATGGTGAAGGGACCAACAAATCGGGGACTTAACTTGCGAGAGGGCAGTCGCATGCGTATGTCCCGGGTGGATAGCCACACCTTTTGTCCGGGTGTGTATCTGGGTTCTTCAGACCTTCTTCTATCGGCGGTTACCTTGCTTCGACGGACTGCCCTCTGCAGATGTTGATGAGCCTCGTCCCAGACTCTCTCGCTCTCCCGGAACCAGTGATCCACTGCGGGGACATCAGATGGTTCGCCATCCCAGGGAAAGAGCGGTGGTTGGAAGCCCAGGACGCACTGGAATGGCGTGAGTCCGGTGGAGGGTTGCCGCAGTGAATTTTGGGCATATTCTGCCCAGCCCAAATACTGGCTCCAGGAGCTCTGGTGACCACTGCAGAAGGTCCTCAGGAACCGTCCCACCTCCTGAATCTTCCTCTCTGTCTGCCCGTTGGTTTGGGGATGATATCCAGAAGAGAGGCTGACGGCCACACCTAGGAGCTTGAAGAAGGCTTTCCATAGACGTGAGATGAACTGTGGACCTCTGTCCGACACAATATCTTCTGGAATACCAAATGACCTGAAGACTTGATTAAAGATATTGTCGGCTGTTTCAAAGGCTGTGGGAAGACCTTTCAGAGGGATTAGTTTGACAAACTTTGAGAATCTATCTACGATGACTAGAATACAGGTATTACCTTCTGACGAGGGGAGGTCAGTGATAAAGTCCACTCCTAGGTGTGACCAGGGACGGTTCGGAATCGGCAAGGGATGGAGCTTTCCAGCGGGTAGATGACGTGGGCTCTTGGATTGGGCACAGTCCTTACAGCCCTGAACATATTGCCTCACATCCCTTGCCATGTTTGGCCACCAGAATCGTTGGGATACTAGCGAGAGAGTATTGTTGATCCCTGGATGTCCAGTGCCTAGCGAGGTATGTAAGGAGTGGATCAGATCTACCCGGTGTTCAGGTGGTATGAACTGCCGATGAGGAGGGCATCCCGGCGGAGCAGGGGCTTCCGGAGTGGCAACGACTGGAGGAGCGTTCCAGGTGATCGGACAAATGGAGATGTGTTCGGGAAGAATCTTCGTTGGGAGTTCTTCATGATCGTGATGCTCGTGTAAACGAGAGAGAGCGTCTGCTCTTAGATTCTTGGGTCCTGGACGATAGGAAATGGAGAAATCAAAACGTGAGAAGAAAAGTGACCATCTGGCTTGACGTGGACATAGTCTCTTGGCCTCTTTGATATATTGGAGGTTTTTGTGATCTGTGATCACCTGGAACGGATGTTTGGCTCCCTCCAACCAGTGACGCCACTCCTCCAAGGCTAGCTTGATTGCTAGAAGCTCCCTGTCTCCTATGCTGTAATTCTGCTCCGCCGGGCTCAACTTCCGAGAGAAATAGGCACAGGGATGCAGTCGGGGCGGTGTATCATGATGTTGGGATAATACTGCCCCGACGCCGGTGGTGGATGCGTCCACTTCCACCACGAAAGGAAGATTTGGGTCAGGATGAGTCAGGAGTGGGGCCCTTGTGAACTCCTTCTTAAGAAGGCGGAAGGCTGCGGCTGCTTCTTTGGTCCACTCCAGTCCTTTGGGTTTACCCTTGAGGAGATTAGTGAGAGGTGATGTAATCCTGCTGTAGTCCTTGATAAACCGTCTATAAAAGTTAGCAAACCCAAGAAACCTCTGGAGCTCCTTAATGGAAGTGGGTTCTGACCAGGATAGAACAGCCTCAATTTTCTTCCCATCCATACGTATACCGGTTTGGTCAATGATGTATCCCAAGAAATGAATCGACTTCTGGTGGAATGAGCATTTCTCCGCTTTGAGGTAGAGGTGATGTTCTCTCAATGTGTGTAGGACCTCCGCAACGTGTTGGCGATGTTCGGCCTCACTCCGGGAGTAAATGAGGATGTCATCTATGTACACTATTACAAAGTGGTGAAGAAACTCCCGGAGGACTTCATGAATGAAGTTTTGGAATACGGAGGGGGCGTTGACCAGACCGTAAGGCATGACCTCATATTCATAGTGGCCAGTAGGGGTCACGAATGCTGTCTTCCATTGGTCCCCCTCACGTATTCTTATCAGATTATACGCGCTGCGGAGGTCCAATTTAGTGAAGACTTTAGCTTCTCGGAGCTGTTCCAAAGCGGCTGGTACCAGAGGAAGGGGATATCGGTATTTTACTGTACCGTTATTTAGGACCCTGTAGTCGATGCATGGACGCAGCCCTCCGTCCTTCTTGGCCACAAAGAAGAAGCTTGAGGCGGCTGGTGATTTTGAGTGACGTATGTACCCCTGACTCAGAGCCTCCCTTATGTAATCTTCCATTGCCTGATTCTCTGGAAGCGAGAGCGGGTAGATCCTACCTCTTGGCAACTGGGCATCTGGAACTAGGTCGATCGCGCAGTCCCATGGCCGATGCGGCGGTAGCTGGGAAGCTCTCTTGGGGCAGAAGACATCATGAAAGGAGCTGTACTCCTTAGGAATGTGGATAGACTGCTTCTCAGGAGGACTCTCGACCGATGTTGTAAACAAAGAAATGGGGGTTCCGACCTTGAAGAGGGAGATTTGGAAAACAGGTAGGTGTACATCCAGATCCCCATTTCTTTATCTCTCCTGTGCCCCAAGAGATGATGGGATCGTGCTTCACCAGCCACGGGCGCCCTAGAATGATGTCCATATTTGCACCCTCCAGAACCAGAAATTGAATCCTCTCTTGATGTAACAACCCCACTTGAAGAAGGATGTCTTCGCATTGTCGATGGATACGGGTCGAAGATCGAGTGCACTGGGTTATCGGTTGTATCTGGTATATATGCGAGGACGCCTCAGTACGTAGGTGGAGTTGACGACAGAGGGATTGGGAGATGAAGTTCCCTGCTGACCCGGAGTCGATGAGGGCTGTGACAAGGAGAGAAATAGAGGCAGTAGTTATTTGTACGGTGGTAGTAAGTGGTTTACATTGTTCAATATTCGTACTGAATACACTCACTGAAGTCCGAATGGGACGAAGGGGACACTCCATACGGGTGTGTCCACTGACACCGCAGTATAGACACAGACCCCGGGTCAGCCTCCTCTGTCGTTCCGCTGATGTCAGTCTTCCAGACTCTATTATCATGGGTTCTGGTTCTGGAGAGGCTGTTGACTCAGGCGATTGGAGGAGTGCAGACGAGGGGGTGATGGTGTCCTGTTGATAGGAACGGAGACGATCGGAACATCGGAGAGAATGTTGGATGAATCTCTCCAGACCCATAGTATCATCTAATGTGGCCAGCTGGATTCGGAGAGTGGGTTCCAAGCCGAGCCGGTACGTGGTCAACAACGATCTCTCATTCCATCCACTTGCAGCTGCTAGAGTGCGAAACCGGAGAGCATATTCCTGGGTAGATAGAGTACCTTGCTTTAGATGATACAGCTGCTCTCCAGCGGCTACTTCCCCATCAGAACGTCCAAACACCTCTTTGAAATACTCCGTGAAGGTAGTGATGGAATTCATGACCGGCCCGGCTTGGTTCCAGATCGTCTCAGCCCATTTAAGTGCAGGCCCAGAGAGTAGTGATACGATGTAGGCGATCTTTGACTTATCTGTGGGATATAGAGAAGGTTGCATTTCGAATATGAGGGAACATTGTAACAGAAAACCATTGCACTCCCCCGCTCCGCCTGAGTAGGGCGCTGGTCGGGCCATGGGACTGGAAGGAAGGGCCGAAGAAGAAACTGTGGAGGCGGAAGTGCTCGGTGCTGGTGGTGCGTTGGAAAGTGGAGCTGGTGGCTGTAGAATCCGCTTCAACTGGTCCACCAGCTCTTGAAAGTGATCGGGGGTGCTCATGTTGTCGTCGTTATAGGTCCGGGCTTCTGTTATGAAGCGGACAGGAGACAGAGGTAAGGAAACGTTAGGGTGTTTATTAAATGACAACAAGGAGCACATGAAGGATAGCCAGGAGGATCAGGAATGATGTTGGGGTCTTTTCCTCCGTGGCTGGGTAACAGGACTACACGAGGATGGACAGCACACACCAGATACAGCTGACAGAGGATGACACAGACTTGGAAGGACTGGAAGACAGGACGATTCGGGAGGACCAGGAAGACTAGGAGGAATACAAAGAGAACAGGTAAGTAAATCGTTTGTTTAGCTGAGGATGACTACGCTGAGTGGTCGCTCAGTTGTCCGCTTTCGTCGAGACGAGCCCGGACAATGAGCGACTGGAGTGCTGTGCTTTTATCTGGTGCTCGTGAATGTGATGCAGCTGTGTGCTCATTAGAAGTCAGGTGATGGTGATCTTCGTGAGTGGGGGTCGTGAGAGCCTGACCAATCCGTGACAGTAATTAGGCATGTTATTGTATAATAGTGGTTTGTTCTGTAGACTATCAAAAAATATATAGTTTAAAGGGGCTAATAATATTGAGCTTAAAATGGTTTTTAAAAAATAAAAAAACTGCTTTTATTCTAGCGCAAATAAAACAAATAAGACTTTCTCCAGAAGAATAAATATTATCAGACATACTGTGAAAATTTCTTTGCTCTGTTCAACATTTGGGAAATATAAAAAAAAAAAAAATTATTCAAAGGGGGGCTAATTCTGACTTCAACTTTACATTAGTCTAGTCAGTACTGAAGCCCAAACTGGAGCTTATCTAACAAAATAACTTACGATATCGGTCCAAAACCTAGTACAGCCAAATTCATATGTTATAGAAAAATATTAAATGCAAATTTAAAAATGGAAAAAAATCAAGAGAAGCAAAAAATTTATTTTTAATTTTGTTAAAATTTTGTAGGTTGTAATATTTTTTTGCAATATTTTGCTTGAATTTAATTGTATTATCTTTCAATTTCTAAATATGTTTGGTGACTAAAATATTATTTTAATAAATATATCTTTATCAGAATTATTAGCCCCCCCCCCTTTGCATTTATTTTTCTTTTTTAATTATTTCCCAAATGATGTTTAACAGAGCAAGAAAATTTTCACAGTATGTCTGATAATATTTTTTTATTCTGGAGAAATTTTTTTTATTTGTTTTATTTAGACTAGAATAAAAGCAGTTTTAAATTTTTTTAAAAGCCATTTTAAGGTCAAAATTATTAGCCCCTTTAAGCTATTTTTTTTCGATAGTCTACAGAACAAACCATCATTATAAAATAACTTGCCTAATTACTCTAACCTGCCTAGTTAACCTAATTAACCTAGTCAAGCCTTTAAATGTCACTTTAAGCTGTATAGAAGTGTCTTGAAAAATATGTAGTCAAATATTATTTAAATAAATTATATAAAATAAATCAGTTATTAGAAATGAGCTATTACAACTATTATGTTGAGAAATGTGTTGAAAAAAATCTTCTCTCCGTTAAACAGAAATTGGTTAAAAAATAAACAGGTCTAATAATTCAGGGGGGCTAATAATTCTGACTTCAACTGTATATATATATATATATATATATATATATATATATATATATATATATATATATATATATATATATATATATATATATATATATATATATATATATATATATATATATATATATATATATATATATATATTGTATATAGAGATAGATATTTCATATAAAAATAAAGCTAAATATAATAATAACTAAGTAAATAAAGCCAGCATTGATAAAAGCAGCATAAGTAATAAATAAAATGGATGGATAGATGAATTTAATATAGTCTAGCAGCTCACAAAAAATATTTTTCTGCAATATTTGAAACCTATAATTTACAATAACCTTAAACAACTATAATGTTTTCATTCACTCATTTTCTTTTTGGCTTAGTCCCTTTATTCATCATTGGTCGCCACAGCAGAATGAACCGCCAACTTATCCAATATATGTTTTACGCAGCGGATGCCCATCCGGCTGCAACCCATCACTGAGAAACACCATACACACTCTCACATTAAAACACATACACTACGACAATTTAGCTCTTCGAATTCACCTATGGCGCATGTGTTTGGACTGTGGGGGAAAACCGGGGCACCCGGAGAAAAGCCACGCCAACATGGAGAGAAACTCCATGCAACATGCAAACTCCACACAGAAATGCCGACTGACCCAGCCGAGGCTCGAACCAGTGACCTTCTTGTTGTGAGGTGATCGTGCTACCCACTGTGCCACTGTGACGCCACTATAATGTTTTTTAACTCCAAAAAAAATTGCTTATTTATAACAAGACCAGAATCCGGATTTCAGAATTATATTTATTTGAATTCCAATTTTATTTTATTTTTAAGTCGGTAGAACACAAGTCTGTCCTTATTTGATATAGATTTTCCTTTATTTTTTTTGGTATTCCTCAGTTTGATCAAAGGTTTAAATGGGGCTTCAAAAATTTGAGCTTGTGCACTTTTTACAACTTCCAGAGGTCTTCAAAAACACTGTTTCTTCTGATCGCTTTCATAGTGTAAATGTTCAAGTGGCTAAACGCACTCAAACAAGCACACAGCACACCTTATCTTGGTCTACTAAACAAACATGTGATCACCGCACACTCCTGCAAAAGTCATTTAGTGCATGAAGAAATATGATTGAAGACTCTCAGCCAACACAAGTGGTCACAAGAAACTCATCTGAACGCATGTTAATAGCAGGTGAAATGATAATGAGTCCCGGCTGACCACTTCTGAACGGCTCACTGATAATAAATGCTAAGGCTGACTGGAAACAGAGCTTTAACTTGTCCTGAGTGACTAGTGCTTGCATCATTTCCCAGTTCTGTCACAGTTTCTGTCATTTATATATGATGTTATTACTATATATATACAGGGATCCCACTCTAAGCCAATGAATGGAAAAACAGGCCGATTTTCATATTATTTAATTTATATTACTTTTCATGACTTTAATAGCCATTTTGTGAGCAACAATGGATAATTTAGCTCAGATTTTGAAAACAAAAGTGACAGCACAGTGGCTCGGTGGTTTGTACTGTCGCCTCACAGCAAGAAGTTCGCTGGTTCGAGACCCGGCTGGGCCAGTTGGCATTTCAGTCCAAAGTCTAAAGACATGCGCTATAGTTGAATTGGGTAAACTAAATTAGCCTTAGTGTATGAAAGTGTATGAATGAAAGCATGTATGGGTGTTTCCCAGTACTGGGTTGTGGCTGGAAGAGCATCCACTGCGTAAAACATATGCCGGAATAGTTGGCGGTTCATTCCGCTGTGGCGACCCCTGATAAATAAGACACTAATTTGAAAGAAAATTAACGTATGAACTAAATGAAATGAGATCCCTTGACTTTTATTTGAACATTTTTAATTAAATTCATTGAACTTAATAAAAACAAGTTACATGAACCTCAAAATTTGATTGTATTAGACTGAACTTAAACCAAACGAGTTAACCTAATCTTGCAGATTTCTAGCATCCATTTAAAAAAAATGCTGGGT
Source organism: Danio aesculapii (assembly GCF_903798145.1). Lineage (NCBI taxonomy): Eukaryota > Metazoa > Chordata > Actinopteri > Cypriniformes > Danionidae > Danio > Danio aesculapii. Next base: position 39,702,017 of record NC_079445.1, on the reverse strand, counting down.
TCCACACAATCAATGTGTGTTAAATTAACTTAACTTATTAGTTTTTACAAATGTAAGTGGATTAAACATAAAACAATTAAGATATCCCAAAAAACTCAAAAATTATGTTGTTCTAGCTCATTTTCATTCATTCATTCATTGATTTTCTTTTCGGCTTAATCTGGGGTCGCCACAGCGGAATGAACCACCAACTTATCCAGCATTTGTTTTATTCAGCGGATGCCCTTCCAGCTACAACCCATCACTGGGAAACATATACACACTTATTCACACACACATACACTACGGACAATTTAGCCTACCCAATTCACCTGTACCACATGTCTTTGGACTGTGGGGGAAACCAGAGCACCCCGAGGAAAGCCACACGAACGCAGGGAGAACATGCAAACTCTGCACAGAAACGGCAACTGACCCAGCCGAGGCTCGAACTAGCAACCTTCTTGCTGTGAGGTCTAGCTCATTTTAACTGAGAAATTTGAACAAACAGCAAACTTTTTTTTTCTTTGGGGGGGGGGGGGGGTGCTTTTTATTAGACTGGACAATCAATGTAAAATATTGTGTTTTTTTTAACAGAGGGAGAGATGATTTAGACTGTAATGTTGTGTTACGTTGAGATTTACGTTTATGTTTGAGATTTAGGTTTCAGTAAAAATAAAATTATAAAACTCTACTTGCTCAGATTAGAGTTAAGCCAAATAAACTTAAATGGTCTAATAAATGACACAGTGTCACTGTAAAAAGTAAAGGTGCTTGAAATACCCTGTTCACTACTCAAGGAACTTCAAAATTAAGTGTCTCAAAGCTCTTTTTCTCATAAAGGGGTTCATGGAGAAACCACTGACAGTTATTGTAGTACTAGCAGGAGAGAACCTTCAAGCACCTTTTTTAATACTGAGGTTCTGGAGTCACTGTTTCCTTACACTGAAACCTCTGAGCACTTTAAAAGTTATTAGAAGAACTCAAAGTCCAAAAAAACGTAATAGTTTTATGTTCATTCCACTTAAATTTGTAAAAAAGTTCAATCAATTTGTGTTGGGACCACATGAAGAAATTGTGTGTAGTCCAAAATTGTTTATACAGTGTAGGCCTAAAAACCTTCACAGACTTCCCTTCTTCAATTAAACGAGGCATATAAAACCAGATTAACATTCAGACCAGCTCAAACTGAGTCCATCCAGACGATAAATCATCCCTGGAAATGTCTGCCTCACCACTTTTCGGCATCTCACACACCATTCAGAGCTGTTTTTTTAACACCTGGATGATCTCTTCCTCATGAATGCTGTGCTTGACCGAGCATCTGGACCCCTGACGGTGCTCAATTTGAGCAAAAAGATAGACTGTCTGTTTTGTTTGGACTGACTTGACCTGGTTTCCAAGTCATTAATGTCATCTTGCAGACTGGGGTTTGGATGAGGGGTGAAACGGGTCTATGATAGTCTCGTTTATGATGCTCTTCTCAAGGTTGTTTAGTACTGAATAAAGTATTCTGATCATAGCATTACATATAGTCTGATTCTTTTTTCAAGTTGTGTAAAAAAAAGAGTGTTTATTTGTGACATCTCGCATGCTTGGACATTACCACAATGTCTTAATTAGCATTGGAAAAAACGAAATTGGCGACAGTCTTGTCTGGATTTTTGGTGGAACTGGGCTGTTTTTTAATTGGTGGTTATTGTAAATAAAGACTGATAAATAGTGATAAAGCTTGTCAAATTAGAAATTAGTACATAATGTGGTGGCACACACACATAAAACAATAATAATTGAATAAAAGTATTCAAAGATTATAAGTGACTTTTACAAGACAAAAATAAATGCAAAAA
>NC_079445.1:39670188-39695188 GCF_903798145.1 Danio aesculapii | reverse complement strand
AACACGGTTACCGATTTGTTAACACATGCTAAAAACATGCTTATGTTTTCAATGTTATACAAAACTATTAATGTTAAAACTTAACAGCAACATGCTCATTAGTGTTGCCATTATGTTAAACATGTTAGACAAAAATATGCTAAAGCTAATCAAAACTATTCAAGCTCAATGCATGTATGCAAGTAAGATGTTAAATTAGGTTAGCGGTGTTAAAATGTATGCTCTTACAGTAGTTTACGAAATGATTTCAAACATTTAGGCAAGGCTTTCTCAAACCTAAAAGTCCTTGTTTCAACAAACTACAGTAACTGTTTAAATTCACTAATATATAACAGAGTGCAACAGAGTGATGTGATTGTATCTGAAACAAGCTTAAGCCAGATTATTAATAAACAGATTATATATTTATAGACAATGAACTGTTTCAGGTCTACTCAAACACTTGAACCAGGTAATAATGTTTGTACCTGTGTACTGCATGTTTGTCATAGCATATATTTATACATAGGAACAGAGGTTGTTTTTGGTCTAACTAATGGAATATATTGGGTTGTTTTCTTTGGAACTGCAGGTCAATTCATCTGAACAGTTCAGTTCAAGGCAGGATATAGAAAACATTTATGTTGATGAGAGTTGCGCTGCACCCTAGTGGACACTGACAGATTACATTGTATTCTTGGAGTTGAAAAAAATACATAAGGGCACATTCGGTTTAACTGTTTGAACTCAATGAATTTGAGTATTATCCAGAAAATAATTTGTGATGTTAATCTAATTTTACAAGACCGGAAAAAAGAAAACTGTTCACTGCAATAAATGCTTTTCTTACTTAGAGTTTTTGTCTTGTTTCTAATCCAAACACTTAAAGATTTCTAAATCAAGGGAAGTTTTCCAGACAAGCAAAAATATTGTTTTGTTTTTAGTCATAATTAGGTGAGTTTTCCCTGAAACAAGCTAAAAAATTACCAATGTGGTAAGCAAAATCAGAAAGAGCTTTATTGCCAGGTATGTTCACACATACGAGGAATTTGTTTTCGTGACAGAGCTTCTACAGTGCAACAGGATAACAGAGACAGGACAAAAAACAGATAATAAATATATATTAAAAAAAATAGAAGTAAGTAGTGAGTGCAAATATACAAATTGACAAGCGTATGTACGCGTTTATTACTATAAATGATCTTGTTTTTGCTTTGTGCTTATTTTTCCTTCCTCATTGGCAGATTATTTTGCTTGTTTTAAGAAATAATATAACAATAACTTGATTTTGACATTATTTTTGCTTGTCCAAAATCTGCTTCTTGATTTAAGACTTTTTTAGATATTTAATCTAAAAACTAGACAAAAACTCTATGTAAGAAAGCATTGTTACTGTGTTCTCATATAGAAATAAAAAAGGAAGTCACACTGTTGTACTTTCTTGTAAACGTAAATGTGCAGAAAATAATTCTAAATGCCTATTTTCCTTCATTTTAAAGCACATTGTTTAATTTATTTTGCTATTCTCTTAACTAAATAAAATGGCACGGTTAAATGCAGTTTAGTATTTGCATTCAGCATTGTTTTTTCTTTGTGGACTGTGACCCCATCAGCAAACTTTAAGCCACAACATTTCAAGAATGGTTCTGGACTTTGTTGTCCCTGCATGTGTGTGTGTGTGTGTATGGTCACTTAGGGTGTACTCAAACTAGGGGTGGGCGATATGACCTAAAATTAATATCACGGGTATTTTTCATCTTTTGAACGGTGACGGTATAATATCATGGTATTACTTTAAATTGCAAAATAATATACATTTCAAGGAAGAACAGACAAAAGAAAGTCTCACTTCTATCACTCTTTAAAAATTTCGGTTTGGGTCATTGTAAATGCTCAGTCTCGTTATGAGCTGATCTTCATTTCTCTGTGTTGGTGGAATAAAGCAGGCGAGTCAGCCGCACCAATTTATAAGCTGACAGAGCAGGATTCTCATGATGACCACCAGCGCAATTCCGCTCTTTGTTATGAGCTGTAGTTTCAGTGTAAACTTAGTAAAGGCGAGTTTCTTTGGCGATGATGTGTACAGTGTTAGATTTTATATTTAGCGGACATTTGCGCTGAATACGCGGTGAATGCAACCCATCGAGATTCGGGCACCTTCTCCGAAAACCCTCGATTGATCTCAGCTGGCGGATCAACATTTACCTCATGTCATGATCGCTGTCATCTGCGCCATTATTATTATTCTAACTTTAGGTGAGGTTTGCAAACCTGTGCACTTTTCACTCTTCAGCCGTTTGCATTTCCTGCAGTAACAAAAGCTCCCTGTTATCTGACAGCGGGAAGCGTTGAGTGACTGACAGCGCAACCCGATCTCATAACTTTGCGTACAAATAACACGACTTTCCACCTTCACAGCAGCAGGGTAGAGCGATTCAGCAAGTTTTTAGAGAAAATCAAATCAGATTGCACTACAACCATTATATTCAGACACACAAATGCTCCCAAATATATTATGAGGGCGCATAAATTAAATTTCGGGCGTCATGCGACCAAAATGGTTGCAATTTCGAGCCCTGTAGTATAAGGACAGGTATTCAGACCACAACTGAACGTTTGAAGAAAATTGAATGCCTTATTATTTAGAATTAGATATTATTGATGTAAATGCAGCCGTTCAAGGTGCATAATTGATTTATTACGGTATTGACGGTATTAGAAAATCCATGTCGTGGCGCAATGTCACGCCGGTGATGACTATGACACCGGTGTACTGCCCACCCCTAACTCAAACTATGTACAGTTGCCTTGAACCGGGCCGAAGCACGCTTGTCCCTCCTACCGTTTCCCCTGACGGCCCGCACTCACATTGCATTCGAGCCTGAGCACACTTACGTCATCGATGATGCACTGTTCAGTTTAAGAAGCTTTATATTTTATGTAGAATTCTTTACATTGTTATATTGTTTTAGTCACTGCATAGTTTGGGATGCAGTGACACGCAGTCAAATATTTCGCAGAACAGATCAGCCACTTTTGACGCTCATAAATAATCATAAAGTCCTCGTGTTGCAAGAATTAGGAGGTTTGCTGCAGGTGCAGCTGTCGTGCAGTGAGGGGTCTGTGTCTTTAATAATCTACGACAGTTGCGTTCATTGAACAGTAAGAATGATTAATAATCACATATGAAACAGTCCCTTAAAAATCACGCCTCGTCTTCAGTTTCTGAGCCCAAGTGAACAGCGCTCTGGCACACCTCTTCCAACCGGGCCAGGGCCGGCCAACTGAACCATGCCTGAGCCCGATTCAGAGCACTCACCCTTCTCAAACGATCCAGGAAACGGGCCTGGGCACGGTTCGGATAGCATAGTGTGAGTGGACCCTCAGTTGCTGAGTTTTTATTTTTCCCATGTTCTACTTTGTGCCAGTATTTTATGAGGTCCACCTCATTCCAGTTCCCCGTCTGCTCTCGCCTCCCTAGTCTGCGTGAACTTGAGATTCCATAGACTTTTATTGCAGTATGTTTAATGTCTTTTTTTCACCTTTACTTGATAGGACAGTAGAGAGTATTGATAGGAAAGTATGGGGAGCAGAGAGAAGGGAAGGATGGGCATAGCACCACGAGGTGGAATCGAACTCGGGTCACCGTGAGCACCGGAGTGAATGTGTCGGCGCACTAACCACTACACCACTGGTGCAGACTTTATTGCAGTATGTTGATGTACTTGCAACTAAAAGAGAATATTGAGTAGGGGGTGGGGCTTTCTTTGTGCGCATCATTTGAAACTAATGGTAAGAGGAGAGCGGTTAAGAATATTTAGGTTAAAGCGTCTAACTGACATCATCAGAGAAGGACCGCCAGTCCAAATGCAAAAGCAAATGATCAAACTTTGATTGAAGATTACCAAAACAAACTGTTTTTTCAGTGGATTAATTTGCACTAATTAACTTCACCTAGAACAGAGGTGCCCAAATTTTTCTTATGAAGGGCCAAAAACCAAACTTGATGGGCTGTGGGCCAAAGGTAAATATATCAAATTGTATTATATTAATGTTTCCATGAGAAATGTCCTATTTAAAAATAACTACAAAACATTGCTTTAAATGATCACAGATATTTGCCCTAACCACCATCAATCTCCCTCTCTTCTCAAATAGGATGGTGGGTCAAATAAAAGGTTAGTATGGGCCAACTTTGCCCTGCAGGCCCTAGTTTGGGCATCTCTGACCTAGAGAATAACAATGTGAGCTAGCAAAATAACTTGATAAAATGACTTTAATTATTCTCATTAGCCCTCATATTTCCTTGTAAGTCCACAAAATTTTGCTCATAGTTTTTTGTAAGTGTGTGTTCTTTGTTTTTGTTTTTTAAAGGTCTCGTGAAGTGCTTTAAAATGTGCAATTTTACTCGATGTTTGACGTAATCTGAAGAAAATGAAGAAAGGGCAGAACATAGAGTAGCTCATCCCCTTTTGATTTGATTGGTCAGATTGATCTGATGAGAAACTGAAGTATGAGGTTACATGAAGAAAATCATTGATAAATTTAGGTGGAAGTGACAAACTGCAAGCTTTAGGTGTTTATTTCAGTTTTATATCTTCCAAACGCAAATTTTGTCACTGTTTTAGAGGACACTAGCTAGTAGATTTCTATAATATCTAAAAATTGTTATTTTAATTTCACAGGACCTTTAAAACACTAAAAAGATTTAGTGTATATTGATTCCGACTACTCTGACGTTTCTTTTTTTTTTTTTCACTCCTCAAGCACATCCCTGACACAACCCACACTTTAGGAGTTTAAATAAAGCACTTGGACTAATTCAACAATACATTTACCATAAAACTCATTCATTCAATTCTGATTTATCAGAGGACACCACAGCAGAATGAACCGCAAACTATTCCGGCATATATTTTCCACAGTGGATGCACAGTCTAGACGCAACCCAGTACTGGGAAACACCCACACACTTTCACATTCACACACGGAGAACATGCAAACGCTACACAGAAATGCCAACTGGCCAAGCCGGGACTCAAACCAGCAACCTTCTTGCTCTGAGGCGACAGTGCTAAACATTGAGCCAGCATGCCACCCACCATAAAACTCATAGGGCTCTATTATACACCCGGCGCAATAAGGCGTAAGACCTGTTTGCCCCAACGTGTTGCTATTTTCAGACCAACGCAACCCTAATTTTCCCGTTTTCCGCCACGTTGTTTAAATAGCAAATCCATTTGCGCCACTTTGTGGACTCATGGGTGTTTCACTCTTGAAAAGAGGTGTGTTAAGGCGCATTGTTGGAGCGTTGCTATTTTGAGGAACTAAAATAGACTGCAATAGACCAGCTGAAAGCAGGTGTAAAGTCCAGCGCAGAGCATGTTAGTTGTGCACCTCACTTACACATTGCTTAAAACACGCAAGACGAACAGCAATACACAAATATCTTAACAAATGAAAAAAATTTAAGGAATAAAATATTTAAAAAAATTCTACATAATAATAAAAATCACTGCTTTTATGCCTTTTTCATCTTGGGTGGCTTTTTTTAGTTTATTCATGACAATTTGCTTTTGTATAATATTATTATTATTTATTATATGCATATTTAAATTTGTTTTATTAAAAACAAGCTTAGATTTGTCCACCTGTCAGGTTTTGGACCATATGGGGAGGACGTGTGTTTGAATATAACTCAGTTTTTTGAACACACTTTGTTATTATTGTTCATTTATTCGTTTGCTGGAAATTAGAACTGAATTTAGAAATAATTTTGAAACAAATCTTTGCGCTTAACAAACAAAATTAATTATGTAGGCTAATGGCTGTCTTCAGTGAAGTGCGTACAACACGTATCCTAATCCACAAAAGAGAGAAATTGAAAGTGAAAGTAAAGGCCGATTGGAGGAGGCTCATTCTTTATCCTCGCGCTGCAGATGCTCTGTTTAACTGGTTTCTCGCTAGTGAAGTGTTAAGTTTTTCAACTTACACAGTCCACCATGTAAATAGCAAATGCGTCATGGCGCGACGCAAGATGAGACTCTGATTGGTTTATTCTCAAAACACACCCATATCTCATTAAGAGAATAAGCTCAACCCTGTTAGACCATGCGCTGTGGCGCAGAGCGTATTTTTCTGTCCTTACAATAGCAAAATGGATTTTAGACACGCCTTTAATTTGCGCCATGCGCTTCAGACTTTGCACCTAGATCATTAAAATAGAGCCCATAATGACAAAAAAAAAAATAACAATGAGATTTTAATAAGCTCTGAATTTGAGCAAACCAGTCCATTTACTCTTTGGTCCGTCAACGCATTTCCAACAGACCGTTAAAAGTTCAGTGAACCGAGGTGTTCACTTCCCTTTCTCCCTCAGTAAACAAAAAGCCTTATCAGACTCAAATGATAACCACTGGTCCATAATCCATTTTGTATGTTTGACATTCAAGTGTTTTCTTGTTTCCTGAAAATGGATCTCAAAATTACGACAGCAGTGGGGAGTCTGGCTTGAAAGTATAGCGTTTGCTGCGAAGACATTAACCATGCTTGAACTATACTCATTTTTTTTTCACTTTTCCCTTGGTTTGCGTTGTTGCCAATCCATCAGAGAGAAAGCCCCCTCCTGTTAAGAGTAATGACTGAATGAGTGTTTGGCTTTTCTGTCGCCCGGAGCCAGTCAGAAGCGTAACGCAGCTCCATTATGCCAGTGTTGCTTTGGGCCTCGACTTTTCACCACTGACTTCCAGGAGAAAGATTTCCACTAAATGAACGAATGAATGCCTGCTAGCACTCCACTATGTGACTAATAGATAATTTTAGCCAATGTCAATGACATTAGTAACATTAATTAGAAGCATTTAATATGTATTATCATTCTAACTGTTGTCGTTCTTCTGTTTGTTAATATTAAAGGGATAGTTCACCCAAAAATGTACAAATCTGTCATCGTTTACTGAGTTTCTTAGTATTAACAAATAGTACTATGGAAGTCAATGGTTACAGGTTTTCAGCTTTCTTCAAAGTATCTTCTTTTATGTTCAAACGAATTACATTATTAACAATAATTAGAAGCATTTAATCTATAAGTATCATCATAACCATTGTTGTTATTCTTTTTGTTGATATTAAAAGGGACATTTCACTCAAAAATTGAAAATTCTGTCATCGTTTACTGACTCTTTACTTGTTTCAGACCTTCATGAGTTTCTTCTTCTGTCAAACACAAATTAAGATATTTTAAAAAAATGTTGGAAACATGTAACCATTGACTACCATAGTATTTGTTTATACGTTTTTCAGACCTTAATGAGTTTGTTTCTTCAGTTGAACATAAATGAAGATATTTTGACTTCCATAGTACTGTATGTATTAGTAGTAGTATTATGGAAGTCAATGATTACAGGTTCTCAGCTTTCTTCAAAGTATCTTCTTTTATGTTCTCAAAAAGATTTTGATCATTTGAGGGTGAGTAAATTGTGAGCACATTTTCATTTTGGCCTGAATTATCCCTTTCAGGATTTCAAATCGTTACAATCATTTACCTTAGTAGAAAAATGCAACACTTAAAAATAAATATGTTGTTCAATTTTTCATATTGCAATACTTAAGTGGCTCTGTAAATGCTATTAATAGTTAATTTTAATACTAGTTTTCACACCACAAATACAGCTAAAGTCAGAATTATTAGCCCCCCTCAATTATTAGCCTCCTAATTTATTTTTAAAGGAGAGAAGATTTTTTCAACACATTTTTAAACATGATAGTTTTAATAACTGATTTCTAATAACTGATTTATTTTATCTTTGCCATGATGACAGTAAATAATATTTGACTAGATATTTTTCAAGACACTTCTATACAGCTTAAAGTGACATTTAAATGCTTAACTAGGTTAATTAGGTTAACTAGGCAGGTTAGGGTAATTAGGCAAGTTATTGTATAATGATGGTTTGTCCTGTAGACTATCGAAAAAATGGGTGATTTTTGACATTCATCTGCAACGTTTCCTTTTCACAAATACACTTGAGGAAAAACATGCAATATAGCATATATTTTTATTTTAAGAGAAGTGATCTGTTATTCACTTTGAGTTTTAGTGTAAATGTCTCCGAGAAATGTGTATTTGAAGACCTGATCTGAACTTTTTTTTACATAAGCTTTTGATCTCAGGCTCCCATGTGTAGGTTCAGTAATCGCACTGAAAAGGCAATGAGAATAGCCTATATTCATCGCAATAAAAGTAACATTACTGAACCTACACAGCAAAATCCACACAGCTATTAGTAGTTTAGTAAATTAGCATGTTTTGCATCTGAAATCTTCATTTTTACTATATATTTAACAAATTATAAATAACGTGTGTCTCTTATGAACTTATAATTGTTTGTTTAATTTTAATGAGATTTAGAGATGTATTTATGTATACTCAGCTGGAAAAAAGGGCTCACTTCAAAATATTTTTTCTGGATTTGCCATAAATAAGTATGTTTTAAGTAACAGATTTATTTGTGTTTTATTGTACACCACTGATGATGTGTATACAAATTTGCAATTAAAAATAATACGAATAATAATGATAATAATAATAATAATAATAATAATAATAATAACAACAATACTACTACTTCTACTACGACTACTACTACTACTACTAATAATAATAATAAGAACAATAATTATTATTATTATTTATTAATGATAATAATGAAAGTAGTGGTAATAATAATACTAATAGTAATAATAATAATACTAATAGTAATAATAATAATAAAAAGTATTATTATTTTTTCATTAATAATAATAATTATAATTATAATAATTATTATTATTATTGCCATTTTATTACTATTTTTATTAATAACAACCTTAATAATAATAATAATTATTATTATTATAATTGTTATTACTTTCTTTAATAATAATAATAATAATAGTAACAATAATAATAGTACTATATACATTAATAATAATAATAATAATTATTATTATAATTAATTATTATATTATGATTATTATTATTATTGTTATTATATTACTATTTTTATTAATAACAACCTTAATAATAATTATTATTTAGATTATTTTCCTTAATAATAATAAAAGTAATAATAATAATAATAATAGTACTATTTACATTAATAATAATAATAATAATAATAATAATAATAATAATAATAATAATTATTATTAATAATAATAATTATTATTAACTATTATTATTATTATTACTATTATTCATTCATTCATTCATTCATTTTCTTTTCGGCATAGTTGTTACTATTATTATTTGTTTATTATTAATTTCATTATTATTATTTTCATTATTATTATTATTATTATTAGTTATTTGCATTAATAATAATAATTTTGTTGTTATTATTATTGTTTTAATTATTATTATTATTATTATTATTATTAATAATAATAACAATAATAATAATAATATAATAAACATTTAATTCAATGTGTACAATTTATTAACAAATTGTTTAGTCAAATGTATACCATTTTTTTGTGTAGATCAGACACAGACGAACGGACGGATAGATAGATTCTATTCTAGTTAGACAGAATTCTAGTTTCTCAGTTGAAGTAATCTGAATGTCTAGAATATGCCTCTGAGGGGCAGTATTTTCCTGCTTCTCCTCCATCTCTCCCCACAGACAGTGGATTGTTTATCACACACAGACAGAGAGAAAGAAACACTTCACGTCTGTCTCTGGAAAATGACAGTAGTAATTTTAGTGCTGGTTTGAGAGAGTTTGCAGAGACTGCGGAGGTGAACCTTTGAACACGGCCTGTTTTCCAGAGCTGCAGGTCACAGTCATTTTACAGACAAGACTGCAGATGCTCGTTTGACAAATGACTGAGACGGAGACTGTTTAATTAAGCTTTTCATTACGGCGCTCTCATAAAGCAGACAATGCTTATGAAATATGGGCTGTGGATGATGCAGGGATGTTTCAATAATTGCTGTCGGTTATCAAAACGATGAAAAGAAAAAGAGCAAGGAATCAGAGGAGGAAAGTTATTTACTGCAATCTGGTGAAGCTTAGAAACTGTGCTCAATTAGAAGGTTTTCGAGCTCATAACTGTCTAATATGTTCATCTAAGAGCATATTACTGATGTGTTTTTTAGGAAAGGTGAATTATTGTTAGGCAACACAGTGGCGCAGTAGGTAGTACTGTCGCCTCACAGCAAGAAGGTCGCTAGTTCAAACCTCAGCTGGGTCAGTTGGCGTTTCTCTATGGAGTTTGCATGTTCTCTGTGTTGGCGTGGGTTTCGTTCGGGTGCTCCGGTTTCCCCCACAAGTCCAAAGACATGCGCTATTGGTGAATTGGGTAAGCTAAATTGTCCTTAGTGTATGTGTTTGAAAGTGTGTATGTGTGTTTCTCAGTGATGGGTTGCAGCTGGAAGGGCATCCGCTGTGTGATACATATACTGGATAAGTTGGTGGTTCATTCTGCTGTGGCGATCCCTGATTAATAAACGGACTAAGCCGAAAAGAAAATGAATGAATGAATTATTATTGTTTGCTTTTACTGTTTTTTTTAGGAGATCAAATCAACAACCACGAGTATTGAACTTGGGATGTGTACTGAAATACTGAAATACTGAAATGTATCTGTCAGTGTTTTCAAACTATTTAATTTGATTTACCAAAGTCACACAAGTGGCAGTTTCACATCCGTCACATCCATAACGGAGAGATGCCACATCCAAAACGAAGCTTTTTCCTCATAAATGTGAAAATAGTAAATGAAACAAAATCAATTATTTTTGTTTTATAGAGAGCCAACTCTTACCCTTTTGATTAGCATTATTTCTTCTGGGTTGTGCAGTTGAATTCACAGAATTTCTACAAAGTATGTTGAAGACTGTAAACTTGCAATATGTTACATCGATAAGTTACAAATAGTCACATCCATAACGCATGTTTATTTTCCTCATTTGCTCCTAAGTAACTTCATAGCAACATGCTATAAATGACTAAAACACTTTATTAACCATATAGCAACACCTTGGCAACCACCAAAACATCAGAGCATCAAAAATGACATAGAATTCCTTGGAGTTGTACATGTACGGCTGAATGCTGGTCCTCTCACTCATGTTGCTTCTCTCTGTCTGCCTGTCTGTTGCCACACACAAAGCAGGGGAGCTCTTGGCTCCGCCCCCTTGTTAAGTTGGGCGGGAAGTGGAAACTAATTTTCATGTGAAGCAACACACCCCTAAAACAGCGAGCTGTGTACACGCCCCCAAAATAACACTTTTTAATACATTATAATAAAACAATCTCAACAGTGTTTTGAACTGAACTTAAACTGGCACACTCAGAAGAACCATAATATTAATATCAAATCATAAAAAAAGGGTAAAATAGGTGCCCTTAAAGAAATTGCAAGTAAATTTCACAATTGATTACTGAGAAATAATAGCATAGCATAGATTCAGTAACATACTGAATTAAAAATACAATAATAGAGTAGAAACACTTGTAAAAGAGTAATCAACTTAATATATTTTTCCCAAAGCATGCTGGTCACTTGTGAAGTGTCATTCTGCTTAGGATGCTGTCTACAAAGACTAAGTTTTTGAAACGGAGTGCATTTTTCACAAATTTGATTTAATTGCCGTTCAAAGTCAGCAGAACCAACAGGAAATCCTTTAACAATCAGCTCAGTGTGTCTGGCCTCGCACGCTCACCCACTCAAAACAGAAAATCTTTACGCTAAATGAAAGGCGCTGGAAATCCTATTAGCACTCACGTCCTTGGATCTGGTCTGCGTAAAAGCGCTGATGGCGTGTCTGTGACACCCATATGACCCTGACTTTGCATCATTAACATTGTGCTTGGACAAGCGTGCGCGTGAAACTTTATAAAATTAGACCCCCCGGCGTCCACAAACATCCCAATACCCAGAGTTTAAAGCCCGTGGGGTTCAATTCGTCACACTTTCTCCTTCAAAAACCCAGCTCCTGGTGGAGGCTGTCTTTAATGCTGATCTGGAGTCAGACTCCCATGTGCGAATCCCAACCCGAGGCTGTACAGGCGGAGTCATGAACTCATTTTCGCATCAGTGTAAAGGAACCCCATAGCAACACACTGGCAACCAGCAAAACATTCAAGCAATACACATAAAATGACTAAGAACACCTTAGTAATGTCCTAGCAACATCTTGGCAACCAAAACATCTAAGCAACCTCAAAGCAGCATGCCATAAAACAGCGGTTCTCAGTGAGCTCTGTGGGGGGTCGTGTCAAATATTAAATTGTTTTTTAGCAGTGGACAATTAGGAGAATGATCATGTTGCCTTTATTCATTTTATCGCCTGGCTGACCATAAAAAAATGGACAAATTTGTAATTTGTACTCCACAAAAAAAGAGTCTCGTTGATTCGCCTTTAGCAGCTAACACTAATGACCCAAGCATACTGGACCCAGGTGAGGAAGCTCCAAACATTTTGAGTCACAGGGCTAGCAATTAGGGATGCTGATTTCGCTTAATTTTGCGAACCGTCAACCGCCGCTCGTTAACTAAATATTAATGGTTAACTGGTCAGATTAATATGAAATTATTATTTAATAAAAAATAGTAATTGACGTGTCTATTTTGTGTCTGACACATTAAGGCCTAATCCCCATTCTACCTCTTAAACTTCCCCTTCCCCTTGTTTTGTTACACCCGGAAGTAAGGAGTTATGAACTTTTACAACAAACAAGCATATGTTTTAATATATTCATAACTGCGTTCGTGTTTTACCGTCATGCTTAAAAAAAACGCTAAAATAAAAACAGCTAAATTTCGCTATCTATAATCCATAATAATAACTCCTGTTCTGCAGTCCCACAACATTCTGACACTCGATGACACTTTAATACCCTGTCAGAAAAGTCTAGTGGCTGGGAATGAGCTTTTTACAGTGTCTGCTACAATGTTAATGTTGTTTTTGGTGTGTTTACAATGAGGAATATGGCCACTGTGTTAAATGCACAGTATTACGATCTTATTGCCACATTATATCGTTATGATAACATGATATATGCCCTCAGTGATTTCCTCAAGATAAATACCAAAAAATAAAACAACTGAAAAAAATACAGCAGTCGCCATCGTCTGATCTCATATGAAGCAAGAGATCGCAATGACATGATGACGTTTGCAGGTGTTGTAGTGCTGTCCCAATCCTTAGGGCTAAATTTTGAAGCCCTTCCCCTTCACACTCGGCTTTAAGGGCCAAGGGGAAGGGTTAGGGGTACAAAAATAGAATTGGGATTGGGCTTAAATATTGCATTTTAAAACACTGATTTACTTTAACATTGAACAACAGCATAAAGAACATCAGAACAGCAAATCTTCAAGCACCTGCAGCGTTTCCAGCAGCATAGAAAAACTGAATAAACTAAATAAAAAGAATAAAATACATAGTTATTTTTAACTTAAATGACATGTTTAGATTACAAAATGAAAACATTGACTAAATTCTTTTTAAAAACCGACATTTGCTGTTTGTCCAATGATATGTTTTTTTTTCTTTCGTCAAATAAAAATAGCAGGCTATCTCAAATTCATCGCTCCACAGAAAATAAGCATTTAATCAACGGAAACCCCGCCTCTGTTTTTATTTGATTTAAGACTGAAAAAGATGTGACTGATGTACCACTTTTTCCGCTCAGAGTTGACTTTTTTCAACTTTAAGCACATATTGAGCAACGGCAAAAACGTGAGGTGCACAGGGCGCCGCAAAACGCTCGCAGCCGTTAGTAAACCATTCAAAAGATGCCCCTCTCACTCAATCCAAAAACCATGTTTGCTGTGATCATCCCCTTATGCAGCCAAACTTAAAAGATATATATATAATGATATTTTTTAATCATAATTATATTAACTGATACCATTAATCAGTTAAAAACGCACCCAATCGGTTAACGGTTAATCGGTTATTATGAGCATCCCTACTAGCAATACTGTAAACATGAAATGCAGGAAACACCAAGATAGTTACCTTGTTCCATTTTCTCAAAGAAAAGAGTCCCTGACCCAGCCACAGTGCATTATCTGCACCAAAGTTCTTGCTAACGAATGCATGAGACTCTCCAAAATTAATGACATTTGCATCACTCATTCCCAATACCGCAACAAGCCAAGAGCATTTTTTGAGCGCAAGGCAAAAGAATTGACACACACCCAAAATGAAATGACAGACATCACAACTACTGACAAGACACCTTTAAAAAATTGGCAACTAATTGGCAACTAATATATGGCCAATATATTTTAGATTTTACATTGGGCTATTATTTGTGCATAAACATATCTAGATAAAGTAAAATGACTAAGAACACCTTGGTAACTTGCTGGTAAGGTATGTTTTGATGCTGGTCTTGCTGGTTTCAATGCTGGTTTTGCTGGTCTCGATGCTGGTTTTGCTGGTCTCGATGCTGATCTTACTGGTTTCAGTGCTGGTCTTGCTTGTTCCAGTGCTGGTCTTGCTTGTTTCAGTGCTGGTCTCAATGCTGGACTTGCTGACCAGCATTGAGACCAGTAAGACCAGCATTGAATCCAGCAAGACCAGCATCGACACCAGCAAGACTATCATCGAGACCAGCAAAACCAGCATCGAGACCAGATGCTGTTTTTTTCAGCAGGGTTGTCTACTTTTTTTAATAATATGCAATGAAAAATATGAAATAGGAACAGTTGGTAACAATAGAATTAATTCAGTAACATTCATTCATTTCGTTTCGGCTTATTAATCAGGGCTCACAACAGTGGAATGAACCGCCAACTTATCCAGCATACGTTTTACGCCCTTCCTTCCAGTGGATGCCCTTCCAGCTGTAGCACAACACTGGAAAACCACCCATACACTCTTGCATTGACACACATACGCTACGGCCAATTTAGTTTATTCAATTCATAAAGCGCATATCTTTGGACTGTGGGGGAAACCCTGAGCACCCGGAGGACACCCACGCCAACACAGGGGGAAACATGCAAACTCCACACAGAAATGCCAACTGACCCAGCCAAGGCTCAAACTAGCAATCGTCTTATTGTGAGGCGAACATGCTACCCACTGCGCCATCATGACACCCCAATTCAGTAACATACTGAATTAAAAAGTACAATTCTGAAGCAGAAAGACAGTAATCAACTTGATATATTGTTCACAAAGCATGCTGGTTATTTCAAAGCAGTCTTTGACACTGATCTTGGGTCAGACTCCCATGTGCGAATGCCAACCCGAGGCGGTACAGGCGAAGTCATGAACTCGGCTTGGCATCAGCGTAAAGGAAGCATAGTGACTCTTTAAAGCAGGTGAGGTTGAAAATGAGGCTGTCAGACTGCTCTTCCTCTGATCCCACGTGAGTCATGAGCGGGTAGGAGGATGTTTGAGAGGGTGCCAGTCAAGAGAAGCAGCGCCACACGGCTGAGGCAGAAATGGGTCACCGAGTGTCTGTCACTGAGATTAAACGCTAAAGCCTTTGATTGCTCACTTAAAGGGAGAGTTCGTCCAAAAATGACAATTCTTTCATTAATTACTCACCTTGACGTAATTTCTACACACTTCAGAACACAAATTAAGAAGTTTGATGAAATCCTGGAGCTCTCTGACCTTCCAAAGACCACAAGCATTCTCGAATATTCAAAGCTCGGAGAGTAAGAAGATCAGAAAGATAGTGAGGTGCTAAGTTATAAAGAGCTTTGTACACTCACCGGCCACTTTATTAGGTACATGGTTGCTGGTGCCAGACGATCTGCTGCAGTTCAAACTGAGCATCAGAATGGGGAATGTGATTGAAGTGACTTTGAACGTGGCGTGGTTGTTGGTGCCAGATGGGCTGGTCTGAGTATTTCAGAAACTGCTGATCTACTGGGATTTTCACGCACAACCATCTCTAGTGTTTACAGAGAATGGTCCGAAAAAGAGAAAATATCCAGTGAGCGGCAGTTCTGTGGGTGCAAATGCCTTGTTGATGTCAGAGGTCAGAGGAGAATGGCCAGACTGGTTCGAGCTGATAGAAAGGCAACAGTAACTCAAATAACTACTCGTTACAACCGAGGTCTGAAGAGCAACTCTGAACAAACAACACCTCCAACCTTGAGGCAGATGGGATACAGCAGCAAAAGACCACACCGGGTGCCACTGCTGTCAGCTAAGAACAGGAAGCTGAGGCTACAATTCACACAGGCTCACCAAAATTGGACAATAAAAGATTGGAGAAACGTTGCCTGGTCTGATGAGTCTCGATTTCTGCCACGACATTTAGATGGTAGTGTCAGAATTTGGTGTCAACAACATGAAAGCATGGATCCATCCTGCCTTGTATCTACGGTTCAGGCTGGTGGTGGTGTAATGGTGTGGGGGATATTTTCTTTTCTGAGTGGTACCGGTACGGTTCTTTATGCTTTTATGGCCGTTTCCACTGTCAAAAGGCGTACCAAACCGAACTATAAAAGTGCGAGCGGTTTTCGCTTTCCCCAGGGAGCTCACGATCTCGTCTGTTTGATATAACGAACTTCTTGAGCTGATGATAATAACTTGTTTGTGAATATTGAAGTTTCTCCGATATCTGATCCTTTCAGAAAAGAAAAGAACAAACGCGAGAGTGAAGCACGAAAAAACAAAGGAGAAGCTCGACAAAACACAGAAGCAAATTGTTTCAGCAACCTGATTCACAAACAAACTGACATGTTTATCATCAACTTTTGGACTATTATGAACTCGGAATGACAGAATTACTGTCTAACAGAGGCTACATGTGCTGGTGAAGATTACAGACACAGATGAGAGGTTTACACTGACTGTGGGCTATGTTGCGTGTTGTTTTTGAACCCAAATAAGGACTAAATGTTTGCTGTGTGTAGTTTATCTGTAATTGGTAACATATCAGGGACTGTAAGGGTCTGTATGTGTTCATGTATGTTCATCTATTTATTTATTTTATATAATTACAGACATTACAATAGACTATTTCACACAGTCATTGAACTGCAGTTATAATCAAATCAAGTTTATAGAAACGTTAGCAATAAACATTTAAACACAAGTATTTATATGTATAAAGCATCTGTTTTGTGAGAAGTGCTTCTCATATGATGTGAGCGACCCGTACAGCTTTACTGTAGACATTTCCCACGAGCGAGAATGATGTCGACTGAAACTTTCTGTCACACACCACGCCCACCAAAAGGGTACCCTTGGTAATGGAAACGCAAGCCTGATAAAGGTGACCCGTACCGACCCGTACCGTACTGTACCAGTCAGTGGAAACGGGCCATTTATGCCCATTAGCACCAATTGAGCATTGTGTCAACGTCATAGCTTACCTGAGTATTGTTGATGACCATGTCCATCCCTTTATGACCACAGTGTACCCATCTTCTGATGGCTACTTCCAGCAGGATAACGTGCCATGTCATCTCAATTCAATAGAGCACCTTTGATGTAGTGGAACAGGAGATTCGCATCATGGATGCGCAGCCGACAAATCTGCAGCAACTGCGTGACGCTATCATGTCAATATGGAAAGCTCTGAGGAATATTTCCAGTAGCTTGTTACACCAGTAGGCAAAAGGGGGTCCAACCCTGTACTAGTAAGGTGTACCTAATAAAGTGGCCATCCGCTCGAACCAGTCTCCTCTGACCTCTGGCATCAACAAGGCATTTGCGCCACAAAAACTGCCGCTCTCTAGATATTTTCTCTTTTTCTGACCATTCTCTGTAAACACTAGAGATGGTTGTGCGTGACAATCCCAGTAGATCAGAAGTTTCTGAAATACTCAGACCAACCCGTCTGGCACCAACAACCACGCCACGTTCAAAGTCACTTCAATCACCATTCTTCCCCATTCTGATGCTCGGTTTGAACGCAGCAGATGGTCTAGACACATGGTCTACATGCCTAAATGAATTGAGTTGCTGCCATGTGATTGACTGATTAGAAATTTGCGTTAATGATTAGTTGGACAGGTGTACCTAATAAAGTGGCCGGTAAGTGTATGTACATTTTGTAACAGGGAAGTAATACCTAGTGTTTTTGAATATGGCTCAAAAAAAAAAAAAAAACACAATAGTGCGCAAGATATTTACATTCATAGTCATCAAATTAATCAGCCAAGTTTGACCCAACGCAGAACATGGATTAATTAAACCAAACACTTATGCTTTCAGTGATTAATGATTATAAATAGCTAATGTCATCAACTACAACAACCTATTTATCGCTATCAATCCCAAAAAAAAACTTAAGTACTTTCAACAGAAGCCTTAAATTCTTACTTTGCAGTCTTAATTAATCAGCCTCTCCTTTTCAAGTAGATTTAAAGCTTATAGAGCGTGTGCAAAGGAGCCTGGGAAAAGATCAGAAAGAGCCTGAGTTCAGCAGTACGGTGAGGAGGGTCACATCGCAACTGGCATATTAATCTGCAAGAGGCGTATCGATCAGGTAAGCATACCGAAGCTTTCCTAGCAGCCGACAATCACTGTGCAACTCCAACAGATGCTGTTTCCTCTCGACATGTGTGCGCAGACTGACAAGAAACGGTGGTAATCGCATGGTAAACAGCTGTGAGCGGCTAACTCAAAACTCACTGGAGAGGAGCACGTCGCTTCTTAAAGCACAAGGAAATATGATTGCGGTTGGCTGGATTTGGATTGAAATATCACAAGGTTTTTTTCTCCACATAATCCCTCATGCCTGAATTCAGGAATGTTATGGGTGTGTTTGGAATGTTTATTCGCAGTTTCGCACCAATGAGGCTTGTGTGCATTGAGTTGTTGTTTTATTATGTTTGAGTTTCCTAATTTGACTGGTATGGATGGGAACAAGATCAATTTTAGTTGCTTTTAGTAGTCTGGTAATACCAGTGACATGTCAGACTACAGTTGAAAGCCCAGTTCACACTACATGACTTTTAAGGGGTGATCCAGAGTGTATTTTTAAGGCTTGGTTGCGTTTCTAAGATGCAAAGCAATGCGTCCTCATGCTTCATTTGTTAAAAATCACACAATTTTTTTCATATAACATACTTTAATTATATACAGCTACTCAGCTAACATGAAAATATGATACACCATTGTGTATTCACAATATTAATGTTTGTTTCGTTATTAATGTATTTATTTATTAATTAATTAATTTATTTATTTATATACTGTCAAAAGTAATTTATTAACACTACTAATGACTGTGTTTGAAACAAAATAACATCAGCAGTTGAGAAAGCTTGCGCTTTGGGTTACCATGGCAATGCTCGTTGTGTTTACTTCAGATGCTACTATGCTGCGCCTGGGGAAAGACACTGAAGTCTCAATGTGATTTTGTTTCTCCTGATAATTCAGGTATGTTTTATAAAAAAGTCAATGTGTTTATTATAATTCATGTTAAACATGTGAGTACTCATTTCCTATGTGTTTTAAAGTGAATAGCTTAATTACAGTTGTTTATTGAGTAGCGTGATTCAGATGAAAGTACCGGTAAAATGACAGTAGGTTTGAGTTATGTTTGTTATAACTCCCCAGTAAATAATATGTATTTTACTCAGTATGTGATAATTGAACAGAAAATGACTTATTTGTATATATTGGTTGTATATTTGCTTATGTGTAAAGTTTATGAGACTAGAGAGTAACATTGGGAATTGGTGTCAAGTTTAACTGTTACAATTTAAAGGGCACATAGTTGACCTCTTTTTTATGATTTAATATTAATATTATGGTTCTTCTGAGTGTGCCAGTTTAGGTTCAGTTTAAAACACAATTCAGATTTTTTTATTATAATGTGTTAAAAAGTGTCATGTTGGGGGCGTGTCCACAGTTCGCTGATTTATGGGTGTGTTGCTTCACATGTAAATTAGTTTCGGCTTCCCGCCAACGTAACAAGGGGGCGGGGCCATGAGCTCACCCGCTCTGCGTTTGCAACACAGTCTGACAGGCAGACTGCGAGAAGGAGCTGGAGTGAGAGGATCACCATTCAGTCGTACATTTACGACTCTGACACAGACCAACCAGAGAGTACAAAATCATTTGTGTCTTTGTACAGTTTTACAGCCAACTGTGTGCTAGTTTCAAGTGCCGAGCTTGTACACAGAAACTAATAACCACGCACACTGAATTAACTTTGACTGAGGCACCGGATGCGTCGCTCGAAGCCGCGACACGGCACACCAGACATTCTCTGTGGTGCACCAGAAACATGAAGTGTCCCGAATCGTCGCGGCACGCATTTTTGAATTCTAAACATAGGTTTCTGCAGCGGTCCGCGGCGCCCAGCCGTCGACTTGAGTGTACCCTGATAGAAACTGATGTATAGAATTCTAAAACGCATGCTAGTTAAGATCACAGGGAGCTTCTGGGATCGCGAGAAATGCAAACGACTGAAGTATAAGGTAGACTCAATGAGAAGTACACATGTTTGCAAACCTACCTAAAGATACAACCAATAATTCCGATTAGAGCGATAATGTGGAGAATATTGCTCTTGTGTTGAGCCCAATGAGCCTTGCAACTAAAAATAGAGCTAGTGTGTTCCTTTAGTGATATTGCTTCGACTCATCCTGAAAATGGCAGACATGAATCAACAAACTGAGGATATGATGACGCGCCTGTCAATCAATATTGGTGGGCGGGGGGACCGCTCTCCTACGTCAGGTAGCGGTCGATTTGAAAACCGCTCCAATTGGTCCACCGTTTTTTTATGTTGTTAAATTGAAAAAAAAAGCACTGGGTGTGCTTATATCACCCCAATATGACAGTCTATACACCATGCATGCACATATGTCTGTCCAAACAGCTTGAAAAGTAGATTTTTTACCATAGGTGCCCTTTAAATGATACAAATAACAGACGCATGATTGTTCTGTGAGCTTAGTAGTTTTATGGTAAGTGGTTATAAACAGAGGTATTTACAGAGAAAGAAAAAGGAAAAAGATGGTTGAAAAAGAATTTAAAGTGTATTCTGTATCATACTGATAAATATATAGAATATGTTAACGTATAAAAATATTTGAAGAATTCATTGTGGTAAAAAAAAGAAAAACAAAGAGAACAAAACTGAATGTTTGATTAATTGAAACATGATTTGTGAGGATATATTTTCAGTACATGATTTGTGAAGACATGTTAGCTATAATATGACTGTTAATAAAGAGATGCTACTATGCTGCGCCTGGGGAAAGACACTGAAGTCTCAATGTGATTTTGTTTCTCCTGATAATTCAGGCACTTTTATTCTGCCTACGAGTTCTGCTGCCGGGACCCATAACAAAAACGACTGTCATATTTCCTAGTTCCTCAGAAAGGCCCGCCCTCAAGACGCTCTGATTGGTTAGCTAACATAATGTGCTGTGATTCGCGGATTGGCTCCTAATCACCAGGAAAAGCGTCACGCCTCTAACAGCATGCAATTTTGCACTGTGCAAATACACAGTCAGTCAAAATAGCTGTTTGCTGTATCAGTTTGTGCCTGAATCAGACATAAAACACAGCTGAACCTCACGCCTGCTCTCTAGTGTCATTCGCATCTATTCGGAATAAGCATGTGAAAGTAATATGAAACGTTCACATATCATGGGTCAAAAAGTAGAATGTGCGGAGAACTACAAATATTGGGGTATCATTATTGACCGATCTTTAAGTTTTGAGGCTGTGTGCAAGAAGGAGCATCAGCGCCTATATTGCCTGAGGAAACATCACGTTTTCACATTGGCCCAATAGACTGATTTCACACGGCCGCCATTTTTTAAAGCGAAATCAAGGCTGCGGTGGAAAGAAACCCAGAAGTATCGTTGGGAGTTACATAGGAACATTGTGTCCCTGGCTGTATATCTTATCAGTGAAGATAAAGTAACACAAATTTATCATTCCACCACCGTCTGAGTGACCCGACGGTCCGTTCTGAATAATTGGTGAAAATATAAAGGGATATCAGAGCTCATTTTCAGCTAAGTTAAGAGGAATGGCACTAGTTAGCTAACGTTTTCTTTCCCAAACACACGTTTTAGATGCCATTTATCAAACTCAAGTTAATGAACTGATTCTTTCACTGTCTTAGACTTGTCAAGATACTGAATTAAAAGAAAAACAGTCAATTTCCCGCTAACATTTAAGGCACTGTTGATGGCTTTCTTAAAACAGCGTGTTCACATGCTCAACAGAAATGCTTGTGATTGGCCGAGAAGGTCATCAGTTCACCCTCCGCTGTTTACAAGCACAAACGATCGCTCTGCTTGATGACTCCACTGATCTTCGTGGCTGCTTCGCGCTCCAGTATCCGTGTATCTGTGTTTGCACTGGGTGAAGAGTGGTAAACTGAGTGCAAACACAGATACACGGAGACTGGAGCGTGAAGTAGCTGTGAAGATCAGTCGAGTCATCCGCGCTCAGCGGCGCTTCAATGTTAACTTAGCGGGAAATGGACTGTTTTAAAACTTCAGTACCGGGACAACACTATTACAGACAACACGAGGGTGGGCTACAGAGGACTGCAGTGTTTTATCGCTCACTGAGTTACATAGGCTGAAGAAGGAAAGCGTCCCCATGGTGTTTACCTGCTGCCATGAACTGAAGCCTAGGAGGACACTTGAGCATATTACTCTTAAAGAGATTGTGATGCTGTTTGATGCTAAATTGTTTTTAATTGTTTAAATTAAACTTACTGAATCATATTAAAGTGATGTTTACACCATTTCTGCATTTTAAAAATATCGGCAACAGCTGGAGGTGTGTAGTCCACAGCATGTTACTGCAATGTTTACAGTGCTGGTTATATACTTCCGGATTTCTTCCCACCGCAGCCTCGCTTTGGTTCTTTAAAATGGCGGCCGCGTGACATAAGCGTATATGCTTACTCTTTTCTATCGTGCTTTCATTGAGTCTATTCTATCCTTCGCTCTGGTGGCATGGTTTGGAGGTCTGTCTCTCAAAAACAGTAATAGACTGAGCTCGGTTATTAGGTGGTCTAGCAGGTTGATTGGTGAATCAGAGCTGAGTATTAAATCCCTGTATAGTAGGCAGCTTTTACAGATTGCCTAGAACATTAGTAGCTGTAGCTCTCATCCTCTGTCTGAGGAGTTTATACTGCTCCCTTAGGGTCAAAGGTTTCAGATGCTTTTTAGTAGGATGAAACGGTTCAGGAATAGCTTTGTCCCGTTATCTATTGTTGCTCTGAATAAATTGTAATCTTTTATATGGTACTTTGTATGTGTATATGTGGGTATGTACATGTGTGATTTAATTGTTTGTATCGAATGCCAAACTTTGCTGCAAAAAGAATCTACCTACGGGTACTAATAAAGTCAACTCAACTCATCTTTTGCGAGTTTGTTATTTGAGATGTCCAAGGAGTCCAACATTTGACATGAGAAGAGAGCTCGGTTAGCCTGGCTTTTTTTAAAATTTATTTTAGTTTGTTTTGGATCATGAGCTCACTTCACTACCATGCATATGCTTTTCACTACTGACTTCCATTTATACTGACATTGATTGCTTTAAATACTTTTGTTAATTATGCTTTTTGTTAATAAATCATTTCTCTTTTCACTTTACCTGGTCCGGATTGTCTCTCTAATGTTACAATTTTGAGCCGGTTGTAAGACATGGGAAAGTGTTCACATAGAAAGACACTGCAGCCCTGCTGAAGATTGTGGGTGTTTACAGCGGTTTGATAGATAAATATAAATTGGATGGATGGATGGATGGATGGATAGATAGAATTATTTTAGATTATTATAGACGGATGGATGAATGGGTGGAATTATTTTAGATTATGATGGATGGATGGATGGATGAATGGATAGAATTATTTTAGATTATTATGGATGGATGAATGGATGGATGGAAAATAACTTGTTAAATGTATCTAATATATATTACTTCTTATCTTTAAAGAGAGATCCTTATCTTGAAAGAGACATGCTTTTGATTTCCAAAAGTTTTACAATGTAAGTTCCGGTGTCATCTCCATCACACAAAAATAATCACCGAGCATACGGTGGAGCTGAAACTTTTGCAGAAAACACAAATGGCACAAATCTCCCATGATTCATGCCTGTCCACACAAATTAAACTAGTGCGAGTGTGCAAACAGCGTTTCATGAGTTTATTTTCTACATGGCCAAACGTATCCATAGTGGAAGAAACACCTGGATGTTTTTTTGAGGGTGTAAATCTCATAGCTGCTGAAATGATTTGAAAATCATATACTGTTTTCCACCTTGCACCTTTTTTTTTGCCCAGCAGGCATCTGATGAAAAACCAACCATATTTCACCTCCGCGTTTGAACGAAAGCTGCTTTTAAATGACGTTTCCTATGTTTTTTTGTGTATTTTTTTCTCCTCCTTTTTCTGAGCTGTTGGTTTTGGGCTTCATTAATCAAGAAGTCCGGAGAGAAATAGCTCACCTGCTTGCTGAGGCGTTTATCTTTAGCTAATTTCCTGGCGGGATGCCTGTCATGCTGTGTTTAAAACCATGAACAGGTGTAAACAAAACAGGCCGGGGTCTCAGGACTGTATCTGTATCTGTAGATGAGACCTGCCGCAAAGGCTGAAAGAAAAAAAAAGCACATTATAAGTTTTGTTGCTCAGCTGTGAGGACTGCTTTCCTGTAAATGAATTTGTGAGTTAGAAGCTTCAAAGAAAGGGTTTTATCAGTGTGCATGAAAGAAGCATCTTGATTGGATTTGCTTACTCTGATTTCCAGAGGGCTACATATATTGATTTGTTTTTAGGCATATGGAGACGTAATGGTGAATCTGACAAGCTCTTTTATGATCATATTTAATCTTTTCATGGTATTGGGGGTCAAAGAATGAAGTATTTTTACGATTTATCAGTGGTGTAAAGTAACTAATTACAAATACTCAAATTACTGAAATTGAGTAGTTTTTCTAAGGAATTGTAACTTACTAAGCAGTGTTAAAATGTGCGCTTTTACTTTCCCCTAAGTACAATTTTAGTGCAGTATCAGTACTTTGACTCCACTACTTTCCTTCAACCTGCAGTCACTACTTT
>NC_079445.1:39630188-39667688 GCF_903798145.1 Danio aesculapii | reverse complement strand
GTGAACACAGCAGCACGGCGATGTGTCTGAATGGTAACAAACTCAACTGATAAAAGACAAAGGCCCAATCCCAACCCCTACCCCTCATTTTGCACGTTCACATGAAGTGGTACGGGTGTCCCAATGGGATAGATACCCCTTCAAACGGAAATTTTTCAGGACCACACTTGAAATCAAGGGGTAAGAAAATTTCCTAGACTGAACCGTCTACAGCGGCAGTATAGCAGCCCCCAGAAGTCAGGAGATCCACAAATTAGTATTTTTTGTCATTATTACAAATTTTTACAACAAACAAACACATGTTTTAATATATTCATAACTGCGTTCGTGTTTTACCATCATGCTTTAAAAAAAACGCTAAAATAAAAACCGCTAAATATCTATAATCCATAATAATAACTCCTGTACAGCAGTCCCACAACATTCTGACACTCGATGACACTCAAATACCTGTCAGAAAAGTCCAGTTTCTGCAATAATGTTAATGGTCTTTTTGTGTGTTTACATAGATGAATATGGCCACTGTGTTAATGTGCAGTATAGTTTCGATCTTTTTGCCACATTATATCGTTATGATAACATGATATCTGCCTTCAGTGATTTCCTCAAGATAAATACCAAAAAATAAAGCAACTGGAATAACCACAGCAGTCGCGATCGTCTGATCTCATATGAAGCAAGAGATCGCGATGACATGATGACGTGTGGAGGTGCTGTAGTGCTGTCACATTTCTTAGAGGTAAATTTTGAAGCCCTTCCCCTTCACACTCGGTTTCAAAGGTCAAGGGGAAGGGAAAGGGAAAGAGGTGGGGGTACAAAAGTACAATTGGGATTGGGCCAGAGTCCGCCATTCTCTAATTCTCATACAGCTCTCCCAACAAAAATGCTTGTTGCAAGCCAACAGCTTTGCCCTGACAGCATCCCAGGGGAAAACATGCAACAAACCCTGTGGATCATGGAAGCAAACACATACGACCCTTGCCGTGCACGGACACGTTCTCACCCAGTCATTGGGTCTCACAGCTTGGCAGGTCTGTCTTTCCTTCAGAATGCATGTGCTCTCATGAATAATTAAGAAGCAGGGTCTTCTCATAGGATAAGAAAACTCAGCTATGAATAATAATGAGAAACCGATGCGTCATCAGT
This sequence comes from Danio aesculapii, assembly GCF_903798145.1. Classification (NCBI taxonomy): domain Eukaryota; kingdom Metazoa; phylum Chordata; class Actinopteri; order Cypriniformes; family Danionidae; genus Danio; species Danio aesculapii. Next base: position 39,666,542 of record NC_079445.1, on the reverse strand, counting down.
CCACTAGCAAATGCACGCTACGTCACGGATTTTTCACGGATGATTTTAAACCCGAAAGATGAAATTAGCAAAAGCTCAAAATTATCCAGTTTTCCCCAAAATTCAATTCAATTCAATTTTATTTATAAAGCACTTTAAAACAACACATTGACCAAAGTGCTGACAACAGAGAGTAAACAAACTTTAAAATACAAATAAATAAACATCTCACGCTGTGCTAAAAGCCAAATTAAACAAGTGGGTTTTAAGAAGAGATTTAAAAACAGTAATGGAAGACGCTTGTCTAATATGCAACGGCAACTCATTCAACAATTTTGGTGAAGCCACAGCAAAAGCCCGATCCCCTCTGAGCTTTCTACTGCTCCTGGGCACACCCAGGAGGAGCTGGTTGGCTAACCTGAGCGAATGAGAAAATTAAAGCTGACAGGTGCTAACGTTGTACTAGCTGATGCTTAACACACAAATCTGTTAAAATTTACATTCTAAAATCTTACAAAACGGTAAATTAATTTTATTTTCTTTACTTAAAATAATAATAATTTAAAATTTTATATTATAAATTTATAATAATATATATATTTTTAATATTATTGGGTTGAAATATGACATTTGCACCAACATTTAGAACAAAAATCAAGTTCAAGTGTGTCCCAGGTCTGCAGTTCAAACCATCTGCCACATGCACGGTAACAAAAAACATGACTTTCTATTTAAAACTGACTTGCCAATCATTTCTAATAACTGTCAAACAGTCAAACATCTTGTCCACAATAGCGAGCGCAATGCAAAAAAACACGTAATTATACATTGCTCGGAGATGAAAATAAACATGGCTAATTAACATGCAGCGCAGACGTCGCCCAAATGGGAGAAAGACAATGCAGCGTGAGCTTCTAGTTAGGCATCTGTGAGCTTCCAGGCTCCATCGGCAGAAAAAAAAAAGCCACCCGCTCCAGCCCAGAACGGCTCACGGCAGCTGGAGCCAAAGCCCACAGCTGACAGCTGGTTTGGGCTGAAGCTCGAGAACGTGACCCGGACGCTTCCAGCTCCAATGACAAGGCTGTACAGAGACAGAGACGCTCAGACAATATGGCATTCACAGAAGAGCACAGCGCAATCACACACCGTTTGGGCTCGAATCTGACATTTGTGTTAGAAGCACACTCGGATACAGTATTTACATATCAATATGAACAATGGGGATTGTGCGAGGGCATTGTATGGTTTTGTCAGAGTTGTATCTGTACAGCGAGTCTCCCTATGGACCTCACGTCTGTCTGCAAAGAGCTTGCTGCTGCATCAACACACTTACGAAACACACACACACGGGTTTGTTTCGCTCTCTTAGCGAGGACATTACATAGACTTACATTGTGTATGGCCTAACCCAACCCTCACAGAAACAAGGGCAGATCATTATATAATAAAACATATTCTGGCTGACTTATAAACACTTGTTATAAGTGAGAACCAGTGAAATGTCCTCACTAGTGGGTCATTTTGATATGAATCGCGGGGGTTTGTGGATCCGGGTTTAGGGTGGCACTGGAGATTGGATACTATACCAAAGTTGGATGGCAGGATTGAGGGGTGTTGGAGACTGTACCAAAGAGATAAGGACTCATGGGTGGTTGGGGTTGGGAGTAGGGAGGAGTGGTTGGGGGCTGTACCAAAGAGATAGGCAGGGGGGGTTCCAGAATAAATATCAAAACGGGAGGGTGGTGGGAGATGGGTGTAAAATATGGGAGACTACCGGGAATAATGGGACTATTTGCAAGTATGGACATTACATAGACTAAATTGTCTTTGGCCTAACCTTAACCCTAACCCTGTACATCATTAGATACTAATAAAAACATCTTTTGGCGGATTTATAAGCATTGTTAATGAGTGAGGACACACACGCAAGTTTGTTTTACTCTCTTAGTAAGGACATTACATAGGCTTACATTGTCTATGGCCTAACCCTATAACCATAACCCTTTATATAACAGGTGTCGAACTCTCTGCAAAGTTTAGTTCCAACCCTAATTAAGCACATCGTTAGATATTAATAAAGACATCTTCTGGCCGATTTATAAGTGTTTTTAACAAGTGCGGACCAGAGAAATGCCCTCACTAGGGGGTTGTTTTGATATCTCGCAGGACAATCGAGGACAATTGAGTCTACACACCCACACACACAGACACACACAAGCACAAGTAACACACTTCTGAGCTGCTGGTGTATTAACATGAAGGTGTAGTTGGTTAGAAGTACATACTGGATAACAGGATTTAAAAATCTGATTTTTTTTAAACAGATGTCCGTTAAAAAGCTTCTGAATATTATAGCTTATCTTTTTTTCTTGATGTCAGTTCCTTAATCCATCATTAATTAGCCAACTTTATATGTATGTTTCATTTTTAAAGTATGTCTATGTCTATTGATTTATTGATTTTTAGCAATCTAATTTTAATATGCTTAATTTCTATTTATATATCTAATTCTTTGTAGTTTATTTATGGCAATTTCTTTAGCACCATCCATCAATGCATCTATCTATCTATTTTTTAAGAGTTTTACTTGGAGTATTGTTATTATTATTAATAATAATCATTATTTATAGTTTTGTATTTTAATTATTCAGCTGGTAATTTATGGCTTTTATTCTTGTACATTGTGTTTAATTATCTGTCTGTCTGTCTATCTATCTACAGTGCTCAGCATATATGAGTACACCCCATTTTGAAAATGAATATGTGTATCCACTTCTCAGTGAATATAGGCAATGTATTTTGGTGCATTTAAACAAAACAGATTTATTAAACTGATATATTTATTAAAATAATAGTTTAGTCACCAAACATATTCAGAAATTAAAAGAAAATACAATTAAATTCAAGCAAAATATTGCAAAAAATGACAACCTACAAAATTTCAACTCAATTTTTCTTTTTTCTTTTTTTGCTTCTCTTGATTTTTCACTTTTTTAAAATTTGTATTTAATAATTTTCTATAACATATAAATTTGGGTGTATTAGTTTTTGGACCGCTATCGTTCATTTATACAAATATAATATTGTATAGCTTCTTAATAAAAATATGAATTTAAAAGATAGATTTGTGAGGAGTGTACTTATATATGCTGAGAACTCTATCTATCTATCTATCTATCTATCTATCTATCTATCTATCTATCTATCTATCTATCTATCTATCTATCTATCTATCTATCTATCTATCTATCTATCTATCTATCTATCTATCTATCTATCTATCTATCTATCTATCTATCTATCTATCTATCTATCTATCTATCTATGATTACGATTAGATTTGTATAAGCACTACAGAAATAAAAAAATTTTAAAAATCACTTGATTGACATAAAAACTGTGTAAACAAAATATAGTCCATAAGAAAATACATTATTAGTCTTGAATAAGTTGAATATCACATGCAGCATTAATAATAATTCATGGTATGGAACGACAATGTATCCAGTTTTGTTCTTTGCCCTCAAATATCTTGTTTTCCCATAACTCCACAGGCATTTTGAATACATTATATCCTAATTCATCTTACAAACCGTAGCTTTAACAAACAACCTGCTGTGTCTTGAAATGACGAGGTCTTCAGAGCAGATGGTTGCTCTGTGAGGCACTTACTTAGAAAAAAAGGACAATTCTGTCCCTCACTGAGTTAGAAAATACAAGTCTTGACCAAAGAAGGACGAACTTGAATGTTTAGTCAGATAATGACTGGAAGATGTGGTTCAGTGGTTATAAAGATCTGTTTGTGAAGTTGTGATGTCACAGACCTGAAAAACTTTCAGGTTCAGTCGTCCCACTTAAAAACAAAAGAAGAAAAATCAATGACATGATTTCTTATGTCAAAGCCAAAAAATAAATAAATAAAAAATAAAAAAATGAAAAATAAAAAAATAGTAAACTCAAATTTAAATCCTTTAAATTAAAATTTAGATCTTTAAATACAAATTAAAAAAGATAGAATACTAAAAGAAACAAAAAGTATATAAAATTTTGTAGATTTTTGGTAAATTTAGAATGAATTTAAATGGATTATTGTTCTATTTCTAAAGATGTTAGGTGACTAAAATATTATTTTAATAAATATGTTTAATTAATCTGTTTTGTTCAAATGCACCAAAATACATATATAAATATATTTTATATATATATTTATATATATAAATATATAAATAAATATATTTTTTTGTATATTTTCCTGCTAGTTAGTTATAATTTTCAATCACAGCACATTGGAAAAAATTGGAAGAAATATTATTAGACATTTATAGATGAAAACCAAATATTAACATTTTACTCAGACCCAATTGTGTAAGTATATATTCAGTTTATATATTCAGTTTATATATATATATATATATATATATATATATATATATATATATATATATATATTTAAGTTCACAATATATATCTTGGCATCCAGCGATGGCATCGTCATCATAGGCGGCAGTGAATTAATTATTTATGAATAATAAATTAATTCATAACAAATTAATTATTTGTAGCCTACCGTTTCAACTACCGGACTCGCATGGTCTTTGTTTTACCCATAAGCAAATCATAAATAAATAAAGATACACACAATTACCACCTGTCAATCACTTTTTCTGCGGGACTCTGGCATGAATAGGCAGAGTGATCTGTGCTGTTATAATAGCTTCGACAAACTGGCTTGGTAAAAAAGGTGCACAATCAACAGGAACCAACCAACAGTAACTGAGGTTTTTGCTAAAATTACTAAGTACAAGCGTGAAAGCGAAAGATTGAAGCAGTGTACTGATGCTGTGACAGGTTACCTGATAGATTACAAAGACCGAAGAGTCGTTAGATAGAGACGAGACGAATTAAACATCACATTTAACAACTATAGTGAGACGTGATCCAGCGGTACATCCTTGATAAACTGTTCGACGTGCACTGCTCTCTGGAGTGTTGTGCTCAAAGCACCTGCTGACTGCCAGGAGCTCAGACCTGTGCATATGCTGCAGCGCATGCCAGAGTGTGTGTGTGGTCACAAGATGTGCGTTTTCAGCGGTATAGTGTGGAAGGAGGGCTTTTCAGAAATGCTAGGTAAAACACCAGTGTGGATTCAATTCAACTCAATTCACCTTTATTTGTATAGCGCTTTTACAATGTATATTGTGTCAAAGCAGCTTCACATAAAAGCTCAGAATAAATTGAAATGGTGTAGTTCAGTTTAAGTTCAGTTCAGTTTAGCTTAGGATGTGAATCAATTTCTAAAATGGCATTTTAAAACAAAGATGTATTAGTGTAAATGGGGTATAAGTGTGTATTATTCACGAGCGGGTTGCTGCTGCGACAGGGGTGGGGCAGAGGATCGTGATGCCGGCTCACCATCGTGATATGTGCGTGTGTATATATATACACACACACACACACACTCACATACAGTGGTCCCTCGTTAATTGTGAAAGTTACCGCAATAGGTGAAATTAGCAAAGTAGTCAGCTTCATTTTTTACAAATATTAAGGCTGTAAAACCCCTCACTACACACTTTTCTCTCTTGTTTTAACAATCTCAAAAGCTCAAACTTTTATAGAAAAAAAAATCCAGTATTATAGAAAGTTACCAAAGATCAAAACCTGTTGAGGCGCAAACATTCATCTCTGTCAGCAAGGTTCATAAAGCTTTTGTGCAGATAATGTTGGCATCCAGCGTAATGTTCTTTTTCCTGCAGTCACTGATCCACAAAACTAAAGCAGACTCCATCCTTAAGGGAGTCTAAAGTAAAAACCTGAAAATGTGAAGTGTCTCAGAAGAAGGCAGTCTATAGAGACTACATTTGTGTCCATTTGTGCATCCTAAAACTTACAATTTAAAATTCCTTAGTTGCTGAAATTATCTTCAGCAGGTACAGTGTGAAAACTCTAATGGCTGACGGCTGCTTCTCACTCAGGGCTGTCTATGCTTATGAGGGAGTGATCATCACTAATGGGCGGAGCATTCCCCCTCTGATGACACATACAAAGGGAGAATGTCAATCAAAGTGTTTCTGCAGACTGTTTTTATCAAGTGTGATCATAATAAATAGAAATGATGAATTTTTACTATTAGAAGCTGGCTATATACACACACTGTTGCCACACTGTGCTTAATCCACTTATAAAAGCGATTTTTGCATAATATGTACCCTTTAAATCCCTGTTATCTTTGTTTACAGATGATCACAGTTGACGATAAACCGCACACACTCTTCACGGCCTCCTCATGACCCCGTCCTTTTAACTTCTCCGTCTGTCTTCTCTCCTAAAACTGCCTGTTCGCTCGAGCGCTGTGAGCTTTGTTTTCCTCCTGACCCGCGGTCTAGTCTTTGATCACAGCTCTGCCCTGAAGGCCTGCCAACGCTAAACTCATCCAAACCACTTTCTCTCACCTCCAAACCCACGGTAAGAACCGCAGCCTGTGTTTATTCTGCTCCGTCCATCAGGAGCTGCCACTCATCATCACTCAAACAAAGTCAGAAAGACGCACGCTTTCAAAACCAGCACAGAAAACGATGAAAGGACAGCAGGGACGTTCATAGCAAACCCAGCAAACGCATGTACATTTAAAGCACGTCTTAAGCTTCCTTCATCTGCAATTTCCACATCCACAAATGATGATTGGCTTTAAAGTTGGCCTGAAAATTATCTTTATATTAATTTTTACTTTTATATTTTGTTTTTATGTGATTTTGTCATTGTTTTTATTTTCATATTTCGGCATTTAAAGGTAGAAACTATTTAATTTGAATATTTAAATGAAGAAACTATCATTTCAGTTTAATAATTTTCCAGATTGGCTCTTGTGTCTATAAATTCAGATTTCAATTGAATTATTAGTCATTTTCTAAAGTCTTTTGTTTTTTATTAGTTGTTTAATATTTTGGAGTTAAATAAACAGTTGATTATTTTATTTGAGTTGTTTTTCAGCTAGCAATAAATTAAAAAACTAATTTCCACTAGCCATAAATTATTTATTTTATAATTGTGATAGTATTAAAATATATTATAATATTATTAAATATATTATTTCAAGAGTTCCCACTTAGATATGCTTGGCGTATAAAGCAGGTTTGGCATGCTGTCCTGGGAGAGAACCCTGAGCTCGGAGATATTTGAGCCCAGGGCTCCCGCCTGATCGATAAGCATTTCAGGAGATCCGAGATCAGGTAGGTCTCGAGAGCTCCCCCTTTTTAGAAAAGGGAGGAAAAGGAGGAGATGGGGTGGAAGGGGGGATTCTTCCAAACGAAGATAGAAACAGTAGGGAGAAAATGATCCATTTATAGTAGACTAGGATCACTCTGATTGGATTATTACTGATTACAGATGAGTGGCCAGACGTGCTCAATCATATCACATGCTCCTCTCGAAATTAGTTTATAAAACTTCACTTGTATTAGAGCCGCACGATTCTGGCTAAAATGAGAATCGCGATTTGTTTTGCTTAAAATAAAGATCACGATTTTCTCAAGATTCTGTTGGTGTAAAATAAAGCTTAATACGAGTGGGCAATTAATTCAATTCAATTCACCTTTATTTGTATAGCGCTTATACAATGTAGATTGTGTCAAAGCAGCTTCACATAAAAGGTCACAGTAAATAGGAACAGTGTAGTTCAGTTTGTAGTGTTTAAGTTCAGTTCAGTTTAGCTCAGTTCAGTGTGGTTTAATAATCACTACTGAGAGTCCAAATACTGAAGAGCAAATCCATCGATGCGCAGCTCTACAGATCCTGAACCATGCAAGCCAGTGGCGACAGCGGAGAGGGAAAAAAAACTTCACTAAAGGCGGAAGTGAAGAAAAAAAACCTTGAGAGAAACCAGACTCAGTTGGGCACGACCATTTTAATTTCTCCGCTGGCCAAACGTCTTGTGCAGAGCTGCAGTCTCAGTGGCGGAGGCTGGAAGCTGGCCTCAGCGAAGACTCGTCTGTCTCTGGAGCGTCATAGAAAAAACAATTATTATTGTTTTTTCTCAAACATATGGTAAAACAATAATATTATTATGTGTAGGTCTACTGGTTTCTATAAATAATTCTATTCTACTTATAATAATTCTGATGTTGAGTTATGTTTGAGATATAGGCTTATGCTTGCAATCTGTCATTGACAACATTATTAGACCATTTAATTCACTGGTAAAATCAACATTATATAGGTTACAGTAGTTATACTGACACTAAACATTTATTTTCATGCACAACTGTGTGTCGCTATGAAAGAAAAAACATATCAAATGCTTGTGGCAATCATAACTCTAAAATGCGATATGATTATTTAAATGATGTGTACGCTTTCAGTTTCATTTTCACTGCTAAGTGCTGTTCATACTTCGCGCGCGGCTCCCAAACGATCACTCTGTGCCACAAATTGAATATTATTTACTTTATTACCTGTTACTCACAGCCTATGCAGGTTCTGTTCACTAAAGTAGACGCGCACCCGCCCTCTCTGTGGTAACAGCTCACGGTCAGCAGCTCACGTCACGTGTGATTTCCTGGCTGTGAATACAGCATTATATGAAGACAAAAATGATATTTTAGGTGAACTATACCTTATAAACACAGTATGTGACTCTTTCAACATCATTTGGAGGTGTCCATGTCGCTGAGCAATGTATGTGAAACAATGAACAGACTCGTGCAGCCGCCTTTGCTTCTCTCCTGAACTTGAAAATATGATTGGCAGAATCGTAGAAATGCTGGATTAAGATCGTCTAGGGGGTCAAATCCAGATCGCGATCTTTATTCGATTAATTGTGCAGCTCTAATTTGTATAATACTATTTATTTTTTGTTAATATAATAGTTATATGGATAATATTAAATATAAGGCCTGCTTCATTGGTTAATGCCAGTTACTGGTTAACATGAATTAGGAATGAACAATAACTCAATTCAATTCTATTCATCTTTATTTCTAGAGCTTTTACAATGTAGATTGTGTTAAAGCAGCTTAACATAGCATATTATTGTAAACTGAAACTGTGTCAGTCCAGTTTTCAGAGTTTAAGTTCAGTTTAGTTTAGTTCAGTGTGGTTTAATTTTCACTGCTAAAAGTCCAAACACTCAGCAAATCCATCGATGAGCATTCCCGAATCATGCAAGCCAGTGGCGACTAAATGTACAGCATTTATTATTCATATTTAATGTTAATATTAATGGACATCCAAAGGCTTGGTTGTTAGCAAAGTGAATCAAGAAACCAACACAGAACTAGTTTTTTTTATTAAGTAACATAAACAGAGATGAATAAAAACTGTAATTCAAGAGTTCACACTTAGATTTTGCTTGATAATAATAGCAGGTTAGGCATGCTGTCCCGGGAGAGAACCTTGAGCTCGGAGATAATTGAGCCCAGGGATCCCGCCTGGTCAATGAGCATGTAAGGGGGTACGAGATTAGGTAGTTCTTGAGAGCTCCACCTGGTTAATGAGAAAAAAGGGGGAGATTGAGTGGATGGGGGATTCTTCAAAAAATTAAGTTGAGGGAGTAATGCTAGTCGGCCTATTTATAGTGAGTTTGAAATGATCCGATTGGCTTACTAATAATCACAGATAAGAAACCAGTTACAATCTATTATATCATGTGCTCCTCTCGAAATTAGTTTGTGAAACTTCACTAAATGTTTTGTTCATTATGTTGGTAAAAAAATTAATTGCTGTAACATTACTGTAAAGTTACCTATATTTTTCAGGCCCATTGGAAATACGTGCTTCAATCTACATTATTTGTGAAACCACAAAAAAAAAAAACATTAATTTGACTGCAGTTTCTTGGTAAAATAAACACTAGGGGCATTATGACAACCGCAATTTGTGTGCCTTTTCACACTAATGATATTTACAGGGTCGTTTTATCGACAAAAAAATAATTATTTTAGTTCTTAGCACTACACCAAATTAATACCACAAAGTTTGCTCAGTAGCTCACCTTGTACGGTGTTGTACATGTAATGTACAGTGCTCGCGTTAGTTTCCAGTAAAGCACAGTTCCACAAAATACATAAAATCAAGGTAAAACTATCGGCTGCCATGGACTTTCACTATTTGTTGGGTTTAGGGAAGAATTTAAGGCAGTAGTTCACTATAGGTGATAGGGTTGTCAGAAGTGTCAAGTTCGCTACCAAATATTACTGAATTTTTAAAAATGTCCATTTCCCACTAACATTTGAGCACGTTCTTAAGAGCACAAGAACACAATGTCTAATCAGTGATGTTTAAGAGAATGCTCAACAGTGCTCAAATATTGGTGGCAAATGGACGTTTTTAAAATTTCAGTACCAAACTCAATACTTTTGAGAACCCTAATAGGTGATATGACAAGCCCCGCTTTCTTGCGGACGTGTACAAGAAAAACGTGCATTTGAAATGTATAACAAAACACCTCTTGTAAGGTATTTAAAATTTTCACAAATGTAGACAGCGCCCTCTAGTGGTTTTGTCATTTGAAACATGCGATGAAACATACCCAGATAAATGTATGTCCGTGTATCTGTGTTTGCACTAAGTGAAAAGTGGTGAAGAGTGGTGAACCGATGACCTTCACGGCCAATCACAGTAATTTCTGTTGAGCACGTGAACACAATGGCCAATTGAAGGTGTTTAAAAGCATGCTCAACAGTGCTGAAATGCTAGCAGGAAATGGATGTTTTTAAAAATTCAGTACCAATTGTTACCAAACTCAATACTTTTGACAACCTTCATAGGTGATATGTGACAAGTCCCGCCATCTTGTGGACCTGTACAAGAAAAATGCGTATTTAAAACGTATAACAAAACACCCCAAGTAGTGCATTTCAGATTCCAAAAAATGTAGACAGCGCCTTCTAATGGATTTGTCAACTGAAACATGCAATGAAACGTACCCGTATATCTGTGTTTGCACTCAGTGAAAAGCGGTAAAGAATGGTGAACCGATGACCTTCATGGACAATCACAGTCTTTTCTGTTGAACACGTGAACACAGTGGCCAATCAGCAGTGTTTAAGTACGCTTTTCAAATTTCAATACCGATTGTTAGCGAACTCGATACTTTTGACAACCCTAATAGGCAATATGTACAACAAGTCCTGTCTAAAAATGTGTATCTGAAACGTACCCAGATAAACGTATGTCCGTGTACGTTCTGGATTGTTCTGGACGTTCTGTATTGGCCATGACCCTCATGGCCAATTACAGTCATTTCTGTTGAGCATGTGAACATAATGGCCAATCAGCGGTATTTAAAAGCATGCCAAACAGCGCCCTCTAGTGGTTTTGTCATTTGAAACATGCAATGAAATATTCCCGGATAAACGTATGTCCGTGTATCTGTGTTTGCACTAAGTGAAAAGTGGTGAAGAGTGTTGAACCGATGACCCTCATGGCCAATCACAGTCATTTCTGTTGAGCATGTGAACATAATGGCCAATCGGCGGTGTTTAAAAGCATGCCCAACAGCGCCCTCTAGTGGATTTGTCATTTGAAACATGCCATGAAACGTACTGGGAGCAACGTATTTTACGCAAAACTTTAGCCTCAAACACGTATGTCCAATGAGGAAAAAATCTGTATTTCCAAAATAATTTTCACTATAATCAATATGCAGACATGAAATACTATTACAATCTCACGACAATGCGTAACTTTATTTAGTGATTAAATCATATTAATTTGCAAATTTGCATTCATACATTTAGTATGATTTGCTCATCCCTCAATGAGAGGTAGATTTAAGGATGGGTTTTAACGTTGTACTTTTAAAAAATCGTAGGTTTTTATCCGAATAAAATCATACAAATTTATACAAATTAGCCACTTTTCGGACACTATGCAAGTTAGCTACATTTCCTCGTGAGATGGGGCTGGAAATACCAATTAAGTTAGTTGGTTTCATGCTGCTTGTGAACTATAAACTGCCACATAAACTGCCACTCACTCAAACACTCAGAAAGACGCAAAAAGACGCAAGCGGGGACACGTCAAGCCCAGTAAATTTGTCTCTGTTCTTCCTACATCTGTAATTTCCAGGTTCTGAAATGGAGATTGACTTCAGCTGGCCTGCACGGGTCACCAGGGTCTGGTTGACTGGCTGTAAGAGGCGTCCCGCAGAGATAATCACCGTTTCCATCGCAGTGCCAAAACCCAGACCTCCTTCACACCACAGGATGGACTGGTGAATGGCTTTATGATTATGCAATGAAAGATGGAATGGGAAATGGAGAGCGAGAATTTGCAGAAAGCCAGAGCTGTAATTATATGAGAGAAGGGGCAAAATGAAGAGAAACGAGGATCGAGGAAAGAGTTGTTTGGTGCACAAAAGCGCTCAAGCATGGTACTTGATATCAATTGGATTGAAGTCTTTTTTGACATTTGATAAATGCAACAGAGTACACTCAAAACTGAATCACGATGAAGTTTAACTGTTTGTAACTTTTTGGTTTTACTTAATTTGTCAGTTTTTTTTAAATATACACTCACCGGCCACTTTATTAGGTACACCTTACTAGTACCGGGTTGGACCAACTTTTGCCTTCAGAACTGCCTTAATCCTTTGTGGCATGGTACTGAAAAAATTCCTCAGAGATTTTGGTCCATATTGACATGATAGCATCACAGTTGCTGCAGATTTGTCAGCTGCACATCTATGATGCGAATCTCCCCTTCCTCCACACCCCAAAGGTGCTCTATTGGATTGAGAGCTGGTGACCGTGGAGGCCATTTGAGTACAGTGAACTCATTGTCATGTTCAAGAAACCAATCCGAGATGATTTGCACTATGACGTGGCACGTTATCCTGCTGGAAGTAGCCATCAGAAGATGGAAGCACTGTGGTCATAAAAGGATAGACATGGTCAGCAACAATACTCAGGTAGGCTGTGGCGTTGACACGGTGCTCAATTGGTACTAATAGACCCAAAGTGTGCCAAGAAAATATCCCCCACACCATTACACCACCACCAGCCTCAACCGTTGATACAAGGCAGGATGGATCCATGCTTTCATGTTGTTGACGCCAAATTCTGACTCTACCATCTGAATGTCGCAGCAGAAATCGAGATTCATCAGACCAGGCAACGTTTCTCCAATCTGCAATTGTCCAATCTTGGTGAGCCAGTGTGAATTGTAGCCTCAGTTTCCTGTTTTTAGCTGACAGGAGTGATACCCGGTGTGGTCTTCTGCTGCTGTAGCCCATATGCCTCAAGGTTGGACATATTGTGCGTTCAGAGATGCTCTTCTGCATACCTCGGTTGTAACGAGTGGTTATTTGAGTTACTGTTACCTTTTTCTATCAGCTCGAACCAGTATGGCCATTCTCCTCTGACATCAAGGCATTTGCACCTACAGAACTGCCGCTCACTGAATATTTTCTTTTTCTGCCCTGTCTCTGTAAACCCTAGAGATGGTTGTGCGTGAAAATCCCAGTAGATCAGCAGTTTCTGAAATACTCAAACCAGCCCATCTGGCACCAACAACCATGCCACATTCAAAGTCACTTAAATCACCTTTCTTCCTCATTTTGATGCTTGATTTGACCTGCAGCAGATCATTTTGACCATGTCTACATGCCTGAGGGCAATGAGTTGCTGCCATGTGATTGGCTGATAAGAAATTTGTGTTAATGAGCAGTTGGACCTTATAAAGTGGACGATTAGTGAATGTTGTCAGATCCTTAGAATCAATCTAAAATTGTTAAAATCGAATACTATTACATTTAATCAGTTAAAAAATATGAATATGGTATAAATATATCTAGCTGTAGAAAAAGCCAGATCCAATTAGGTCAATTGAGATTGGTTTACTTAATATAAAGGGGAAAAACTAATCCATACTCCACACAATAGATTAATTAATAAGCATCATTTAAAACACATTGAATTTATAGATATACTATACACCTTTTATTATTATTGTTTCTTTTACAACTACTAAAATGCCTTGTGTCCTTTAACATCAGCTCCATACATAACTCGTTATCTTTCATCATCCAGGGCATATAATAAGCTGTTTTTACAATATAAAATACATTACGCCTATGGAGAGTCCTCATAAACCACTAAAACCAATATGTGTGTGTGCTATTGTATTAAAGAAAAGCTCCCGCACAGAGACCCAAGCAGACAGTGGTGACCCTCACTCCATTAGAGGCAGCTCTGCACTTTGTTAATGGAAGAATAAATGTTTGGACGATTAAACTTTATTGGCCACTTCAGATGTTGCACTGACAGAACTGTGTTAGTTGCTACAAGGTGGGAAAGGTCAGCAATTTTCTGAGGCAGTCGACCCAAACTAATCTGTTTTTGAGAAGTCAATTCCAGAGACACGAGCTTCACTGCGCATAAGGAATATTATAAACATCAGTGAAAATCTCCCAGACAGTCACCTTAATTTCAGAGGTTAGACTGTTTGCGCGACGCCATTATATATATGGCAAAACAGTCTGACGGGGGGGAGACTTTTTCTAAAGCTTTTTTTTTTTTTTTCGAAGTGCACTTTAAATGTTTGTCAAGGTTATTTTGTATACTTTGTCTTAACTTTGACTTCTAAGGAAGATGATTTTTCCTTTGAGTTGCTACTTTATACAGACTAGGGTTGTCGCGACACCATTAACCTTATGATACTATACCAGCTGAAATATCACGATACCAAGTAGTAGGTTTGGGCAGTAATATGGTAATATGGTAAACCGCAGGATCTAAAAATAGCAACGGTGTCAGTTTCAATACCGTTATACCGTCATAAAAGACAATGCACTTATATAGAAGACAAGCATTATATATTAAATATTATTTATTTAATGCCTAAAAATGCAGTTTGGCAGTATTTCGGGTTTCGACTGAGCGAGAAGGCAGATGTGGTAAATACCAACAAGAGGTTTGCATTCCCGCTGCTGTACCGCGGGACCCAACCAGATTTCTTGCGGTGCGGGAATAAATTTCCGAATAAAGCGCAGGAGTGGTCGGTATCTGGTGTAATTTGAACGGGAGCTAACAATATTGCTCCCAAGCGAGCGAGCACGCACATTTATGTGTGTGTGTGTGTGTGTGTGTGTGTGTGTATGCATTTGTGTGAATGGGAGTTTTTTGGTTTTGCTCTTCTATTCGTGAACACATCATACCCCTCCCCCCCCCCCTAAATTTAGTACCGTGCAGATCTCTAGCACGAACAAGACAATTTGCAAATTGTGCAACAAACAGGTGACCGCGAACCTAAGGTCGCATATACGGTATTCAGTTTTTGAATGGTTTAGGCACAAGTCAACAGTTTGGTGACGTTGTCTGAGCCTTACATCAAACTTTTTTTTTATTATGCACGGTAATACCGGATACCGAGGTAAAATAGGGAGGTGATTTGATGGTATAAAAATTTGGATACCGCCCAAGCCTACCTTTTTTTTTTTTTTTTTTTTTTGAGGGGGGTTGTGCCCCAGTAGAGCTTTATGTTTAGCAACACCCCTGGCTAGAAGTAAAAAAAATAGAATTGGGATTGGGCCTAAGTGTGTTTTTCCTTAAATAAAACTAAATCTGCCAATGGGTTAAGCAAAATAATGTTGTCAAAACAAAAAACAAGATTATTTAGCTTATTTTTTCTTAAAACAAAACAATATGTTTAGTTTTTCTAAACAAAATGCTTCTTAATTTAAGAATGATTAGGTATTTGGAGTAGAAACAAGACAAAAACTATGGAAAGCATTTTTTGCAGTGTATATAATGTAATGCACACTATAAGATTGAATTAATACCATTTTACTGAATCCAAGTGCATTCAACAACTCAAAGCCAAATTAATTCCCTACAACATCTTACTCCGAACCGAGAAACAGCTACTCTATATTCCTTGTGTAAGAACAGCCTAACAAGGCGATCAGATGCAGTTCTCTTGCATTCAGAAAAACAGCGTTGGATTGTCAGATGTCAAGGAGAGTCCTTGAACCGACTCTGCTAACTGTTAAAGAGTGTCAGTTCGCCCTGCGCTTCTCTACACAATAGAGATTTTCACACGGCTTTTCGCTTCAAACGCTTGACCTCTGACTCGGACTCAAACCACGCAGGGAGATCCAGCTTCTTTTATTGTGACATTGAGAGAACTACACAGCCAAAAAACCTCTAGGGTCCGAACCATTAGCATGGCTTTGAAAATATGTTTTTATGAGCGTGTTCTTTTATCGGCCAGCACCTGGGAAAAGCCATTTGTTGAATGCACAGCTCTGTGACCACCATTTCAACTCCTTTAATTTAAAGTCTGGACGAAATCAAAATTTATCAAGTCTATTTTGCTAGCGCACATTGTTAGTCTTAAAGTGAATAATTAATCCGTGTGAGTCAATCCACTGAAAAAAAAAAAAAAAAAACAAGAAGCAGATGGTTTAGGTAATCTTTAATAAAAAATAGCTGAAACGCAGCCCTTCTCTGATGAAATCAGTTTGACTGCTTGGATAAAATAAGCTTAGCCACGCCCCTCTAACAGTAATATTGCTGTTAATTGGGGAAAAAAATTAGAAAGAGTGCAAAAATAAAGCCCCGCCCCTACTCAATATTACAGTGCATCGGGAAAGTATTCATAGCGCTTCACTTTTTACACATTTTTTTATGTTACAGCCTTATTCCAAAATGGATTAAATTCATTTATTTCCTCATTATTCTACACACAATACCCCATAATGACAATGTGAAAAAAGATTTTTTGAAAGTGTGGCAAATTTATTAAAAATAAAAAACCTGATAAATCTCATGTACATCAGTATTCACAGCCTTTGCTCAACACTTTGTTGATGCACCTTTGGCAGCAATTACAGCACCAAGTCTTTTTGAATATGATGCCACAAGCTTGGCACACCTGTCTTAGAGAATTTTTGTCCATTCCTCTTTGCAGTACCTCTCAAGCTCCATCAGGCTGGATGGGAAGCGACTGTGTACAGCCATTTTCAGACCTCTCCAGAGATGTTCAATAGAATTTAGGTCTGGGCTCTGGCTGGGCCACTCAACGACATTCACCGAGTTGTTGTGAAGCCACTCCATTAATATTTTGGTGGTGTGCTTTGGTTCATAGTCCTGCTGGAAGGTGAACCGTCGCCCCAGTCTGAGGTCAAGAGCACTCTGAAGCAGGTTTTCATTCAGGATGTCTCTGTACATTGCTGCATTCATCTTTCCCTCTATCCTG
Organism: Danio aesculapii; assembly: GCF_903798145.1. NCBI lineage: Eukaryota > Metazoa > Chordata > Actinopteri > Cypriniformes > Danionidae > Danio > Danio aesculapii. The sequence continues at coordinate 39,649,367 of NC_079445.1, read as the reverse complement.
ACTAGTCTTCCAGTTCCTGCTGCTGAAAAACATCCCCACGGCATGATGCTGCCACCACCATGCTCCACTGTAGGGATGGTATTAGCCTGGTGATGAGCGGTGCCTGGTTTCCTCCAAACGTAACGCCTGGCATTCACTACAAACAGTTCAATTTTAGTCTCAGACCAGAGAATTTTGTTTCTTATGTTCTGAGAGTCCTTCAGATGTCTGATTGATGAATTACTGCACAGATGGTTGTCCTTCTGTAAGGTTCTCCTCTCTCCACAGAAGAACGCTGGAGCTCAGACAGAGTGACCATCGGGTTATTGACCACCTCCCTGACTAACGCCCTTCTCCCCTGAACACTCAGCTTAGATGGCTGGCCAGCTCCAAGAAGAGTCCTGGTTGTTCCAAACATCTTCCACTTATGTATGATGGAGGCCACTGTGCTCATTGGAACTTTCAGAGCAGCACAAATTTTTCTGTAACCTTCCCCAGAATTGTGCCTTGAGACAATCCTGTCTTGGAGGTCTACAGATAATTCATTTGTCTTCATGCTTGGTTTGTGCTTTGACATGCACTGCCAACCCTGGGACCTTATATAGACAGGTGTACGCCTTTTCAAATCATGTCCAATCAACTGAATTTACCACAGGTGAACTCCAATTAAGCTGCTGAAACATCTCAAGGATGATCAGTGGAAACAGAATGTACCTGAGCTCAATTTAGAGCTTCACGGCAAAGATTGTGAATACTTCTGCACATGTGGTTTTTCAGGTTTTTTATTTTTAATAAATTTGCAACAAATAAAAAAACTATTTTTTCACATTGTCATTATGGGGTATTGTGTGTAGAATGTTGAGGAAATGAATTTAATCCATTTTGGAATAAGGCTGTAACATAAAAAATGTGGAAAAAGTGAAGCATTATGAATACTTTTCGGATGCACTGTACATATAGTTGAAGTCAGAATCATTAGCCCTCCTGGATTATTAGTAGGGCCAGACAGAATCTGCTGTCTTTTTTTTTTTTTGGTATTTCTGCGCAGAATTTTGTACAAAATCTGTAGATTTATGCTGAATAATTTTGGGAGTATCATAACTAAAAACTTAATATATGAAATAAAAAATAATACCTTTTTAACTTTTATTTAATGTTTACAATGCAAATCCAATTGGATCCATTTATTTGGCAAACAAAGCAGGTGTCTTATTCAAAATATCTACTAAAAGAATAAAAATATTACTTTACAAGCCAAATGAGAGTGTATGGGTGTTTTCCAGTACTGGGTTGCAGCTGGAAGGGCATCTGCTGCGTAAAACTGTAAATAAATAAAATTACATTTTCATATTAGTAAATAATATTACTGAAATTAATTTAAAAACTGAATTAATATAAATTTACACACATTTGCACAAGTAAATAAATAGACTCAATGATGGGCTAAACATCTGTGGAAATCTGGATTATATTATGGACTGCAGGTGTTTTGAGTATCTGCTTTTATTCAGAGACAAGATGAGTGATTTATCAGTGCAGGATCCATAACCACAACTACAAAACGATAACAGACAACATAATAGGACATAAAGCAAGACGTGAACATTTCCAACAATTATTAATCAACTTTAAACCATAACTTGCTCAACTGTAAATGGAGACGACGTCGCAATAAAAGAACAATTAGCCGATGAAATTAACACATGCGCTTGTTAATCTGCCATATTCATAACTGAAAACTAAATGTGACCCATTTGTGAGATCATTTTAAAGAGGGCGACGCTTCAGTTTTGATTAGCTTATTCATAATGTCCTGCTCGAACGATCTCAGTCTTCATTAGGCAGGGAGACAGCAGCTTATTTAACGATAATGACGGCGCACAAAAGCACAGCTCAATCAAGGAGGTTTTTTTTTTTTCAACTTCTACAGCTGAAGCGCTTCAAGCAGCTGCTTCAGGTGGATCAGCAGTGAGATCTTCACCTTTCGCTCACCCAGAGGAATACATCAACTATTGGAGACAATCAGACGTTCACAAAAACCACTTCTCATTACATAGACCACTGCGTACTGTTAAAACCAGGCACGTGTCCAATGCAAATGAACTGAAGTTTAGCATGGTGTCAGGACAGCTGGTTTGTGGATGGGAAATGCAGCTTGCGGTCTTCTAGAAATTGGGAAGAATACAAACAATGCAGCTGTAGGATGGCAAAAGTAGCGGGTGGAAGTAGTTATGGTTAGATTGCAGACTTTTAGAGAGAGAGTCGTTTCATTATAACCCAAAAGATAAATAATATTTGTAGAATTTCTCCATCATCAGATGCTTTGAATCTAATTTAAAGACTTATTTTTACTCTCTAGCCTTGTTATTCTATACCTGTATTTTAGTTTAGTCATATATTATTTTTCCTCTTATATTTTTTAATACTAGTGTAATGGTCTTTAGCCTCCTTGTTACTGTGTGTTCACACCAAAGGCGTCGAGAACGTCAAAGTAGCCGGAAGTCGTTCATTTTCAATGGGAGCTGGCGGCGATAAATGGTGCATCTTCCCCAATGTGTGCATCGAGGAGAGTTGAAATCAAGTCAAGTTTATGGTAATAAAGGTATGAGCAGTTCTGCGGCAAGCAATCACAATGTTGACGTTTACCACTCCAGGATTCCAGAGAACAGTCCTGTGAACTTTGGTTCCAGGAAAAGTTGGCTCGCCTATTTTGTTGCTAAAATGACAACTTAGTTGCTGTTGTGATGGTTATTTAAAAAGAAGCATTATTTACCATCAAAAGATAAGATTCATATATTTATACTGAGATATTGTCATTATATATAAAGCAATCATACATTCACATTATTTTTATTGTAATTTTATAATTACTCATTGTGTGCTTGTTATTTTATGTGTGATTTCATTCATTTCAGATTCAGTTTTATAGTGATTTTTAAAATTTAAATGACAAAATTTCTTGGTTTCTTTTATTTTTTCTCTTTTGTAAAGTTGTGCATACAACATTTTCATTTTGTTTTAGCTTTATTTAAATTTCACAGATTTTTTAAGGATGTTTTAGTTTAACGATAACCGAAATCACACAATATTGGTTGAATAGTGATTCAAAAATTTTATCTCTTGAAAAAATAAAATTCTGAATAACTAGTGAAATTCAGTGTTTTGACAGCATAATTATTATAGAGAGCTGTCCAATATAAAATATCTGAAGTACTCAAACCATTTTTTACATTTTACAATTGTAGAATTATGATGTTTAGTGTCTATTAGTAAACATATTTGCATTTTAACATAATTACAATTAGCTTAATTCCTGTCATATGGTCATCATTCAAAAAAATGATTCTTGCTGCTTGTTCAAACTATATACTTAAAATGAGCTGAAATAAACCAATTCTGGACGTTTTGGGGGGGAAACAATTGTTTTATGTTCAATTTACTTAAATTAGTTACATTAACTTAATGGATTTGTGTTGGGGCAACTTGAATGAATTGTGTGCAACCCTGCATTTTTTAGAGTGTATAAAACAAACCCACATTCAACTCATTTTTACATCGATTTTATAATAATACTTATATTTTATTTCAGATTTAGTTTAATAGTAATTTTACAAGTTTTGCACTGAATATTTTCATTTTATTTCACCTTTATTTTAAATGCCAGGAGTTTTAGGATGTTTTCGGTAACAATAACAATGCTCAAATCACACAATATTGGTTAAACAATGCTATAAATAAAAAAAAATGTTTTGATATATACATATTTTGGTCCTTAATAGCATCCAAACCAAATCAATAATTGTATGCATTGCATATTCACAGCAAAAACAACATATAGATTATATATTTTTTCTGAATAATTATGTATGAAATTTAGTACACAATGAAAAATCTATGTTTTGACAGCATAATTAAACATTTTTTGTTTGAATTTTATAATCCGTGTTTGCTATTCTATTTCTGTTTTTGTTAATTTTGTTTCAGATTCAGTTTTATAGTAATTTTAGAACTAAAGTTTTTCGCTGAATATTTTTTTTTTTATTTCACCTGTATTTAAAATTGCCAGGATTTTGAGGATGTTTTTGGTAACAATAAGGATGTTCAAATCACACAATATTGGTTATATAATAAATCTAAATATTTTAAATAATAAAAATATATATAAATAAATGAATAATAAATAAAAATAATAATTAAATCTAGTAATAGATTTTTAGCAACAAAATAGGCAAGGAGCACAATTCTATCTAAATAACAAATAAAAATAAATAATAATAAAATATAAACAAAAATAAAAATATTTTTAATATATACACGTTTTTGGTCCTTACTAGCATCCAAACCTAACCTATAATTGTGTACATTGCATATTCACAGCAAAAACAACATATAGATTATATATTTTTTCTGAATAATTATGTGTGAAATTCTGTCCACATTTCGGCATTTACATACACAAGGAAATTTTCAAAAATCTATGTTTTGACAGCATAATTTAAAAAAAATTGTTAGGCAGTATGTACATATTTAGAGCTGTCCGGTCTAAATTGTCTGAATTACTCGAACCTCAATCTCATTTTTTAACATTTTAAAATTATAATATATAACATTATAGATAAAGGTTTAAGAGTGGGTTAAGGTGTAAGGGATGCTCAACAGTGTAATTACATGCATGTATTTAATCAAATCATAAGTACAATGTAAAAAAACATGTATTTTCACAATAAGCACATTGTAACAAATAATTAATTTCAGTGAGAGTACTTATTAGTTAAGGCCACTAAATATAAAGTGGGACCAAAGTACTCAATCTCATTTTTTAAAACATCTTAAATTTGTAATATTATAACTTTTATGGTGCCTTTTACTAAATTGCACATATGCATTTTATCACAATTACAAAGAGCAATGAAATCACACTGGGTTTCCAAACTGTCATACATTTCAATGAAGGGTAATTAAAATGCTGTTAGCGATAATGTGCAAATGCTCCAGAGGAACAGATATCAGGAACTCAGTTAATTATTGAGAAGTGAGAGTAAATGTTATCACGGTTTAACATGTGACACCATTACTGATAAGTGCTCTTAATTGTCAAACATAATAAAAACAGGCTTAAAATAGTCAGTGACTACTAAAAAAAAGAGCAAGTTTTGCATGTTGTTGTTTCATCTCCAACCTTATTTATTCAATTTCTTTTTTTTTTTTGAAATACCAGCCATCTGGCCACTATACTGGCAGTAACTAATTCTGGCAAATATTCTGTCATTTACTGCTATCATGACATGCCATAAAAAATTATTCTCTCATTAATAACGTATTTACGGGCAGAAGAGGTGCAAGTGAAAATGTGTATCTTTCACTCAAATGAAAGAGTGCAGCAGGAGGGCGAGAGAAAGAGAGACAATCTAATTATGGCAAATCCGCCTCAGATATACTCCAAATCATTGTTATGGTGCTAATAAGCTGTCGGAGGTGTCAGCACAACTCTTATTGGCTGGACTTTTCAAAATAATGGGTTTAGTTGAACTTTTCTAAAAGAAAGGTGTAATTTTTCTATAAATAATTACTGTTTTCAAACAGGTTTCCCATCTGCTATGACGCATTAGAGTCCCTCCATTTTATTTAAATTACCTTTGAAAAAAGATCTTGGTTGTATTTAACTTTTAACTTTGTTGTATTTAACATTAAAAGAAGATCTTTGTTGTATTTGTATTTAAATAAATCTGCCTTTTTCTCATTGTTGATTTTAATCCATAAGCTAACGTTTACTAAAAAGACTTTATTGAAAAAGTGTTATGTTTTGTACTTTTATAATAATTTTGCTAATTAATTTAACACATTTGAACATGTATATACAATAAAGCAATACACCAAGTATTTTATTATACCTGTTAAAGTCATCTTTTTTGCAGCTTTAGTCGATAATATTGTATACCGTGATAAAAACACACACTGAAAAAAGTGTTGCATGTAAAACTGTTGCAAACAATTTATTTGTGTTGAATTTAAACAAACAAATTAAATTTAATAATGTTCAACTTAATTTGTTTGTTTAAATTCAACCCAAATAAATTGTTTACAACCACTTAACGTAAAGAAATTGAGTAAATCCAAGGAATCATCTTTGAATAATTTTTTTTAGTGCAGTTTGCGGATCGTACCATTTGTCGAATCAGCAAAAAACAGGGAGGAGACAAATGTCATTTGCTTTCCATTTATACAAAAATATTACTGCAAAAACCATTGGTTTTAACAAACAGAACTTAGAACCTGTCATTTTAATAAAAATTTAAACCAATAAAGAACCTGCTAAAAAAAAGGAAAATATTAAATACGAAAAATGATCTTTGCTACTGTTGCTGATAATGATAAATATAAAAATCTAACATCTTGTACAAAATATTATATTTATTTTCAATTAATGATTCAACAATTCACGCATAAAACGTCATGTTTCATTAAATGTGGATCATTTTTGAAAACCTATGCAGAAACATAATTTTATGGCTGTTTGTCGCCACCCATTGGTTACACAATGTAACGGCAACAACATTCACCAGCGTCAAGTTCCATTTAACAGTAATTTTAATCTTTACCATAAACATCAGTGTTTATATCTAAACTATAAACTGTTCTCCCAGTACTTCTGTGTTATTTAATTGTTTGTAAAAAAAACTGAATCTCTCTCAATCAAACGCAGATTTGAACGCAGTGCTTCGAAGGATTAATAAACATACGCAAATCACTATCATTTATCATTCATGTTGCTCGGGTTTGAATTGAGATCATGATCTTTTAATGTTTAATTGTGCAGCTTTACACAAAGCATTAATGCAGGCTAAACAAACAGTGACAGAAAACACCTTTAACTAATAATCTAAGAAAGCATTTAGGTCCCACCACAACTTTTTCCGTCTTCATTATATTTTACAGGAGAGCCCAAATGCTTTAATACGCACGTGATTTGAATGACGTGGGAGGTGATCTCTCTGCCACCGTTTTAAATGTTGGATTAACTTACAAGTTCAAAAAAATTATCAATCTGCGGATCACGTGCGTTCTGAACTGTGGGTTGTGATCCGCTACACCCCTATAAGCTTATTATAAACTTTGATGTGAAGCAAAAAAAGGAAAAATGTTTGTAGAAATTGGAAAAAGTCAATAAGATCAGACTGTGAATGGGAAGGGAAGAACTATTAAGCACTGAACACATCATAAAATACATGAAAATTATAGTAAAAATTGTTTTTTAAAAGCTGACTGGAATATGTCATTCATACGGCTTCATAATCTTCTGTATATCATATTAATAGTGTTTATCACCACAAATTCCATGATTTAGTTGATACTCTTAAAACTTAAAAGTTGAAATCATACACCACTTATTAAAAAAACCTTGTAGTTCCCTGTTGGTCTGCCTTTACGTTTATAATTTATCCTTAATTTCCCTAAGTCTTTACTTGCAGAATGAATGTTGCTCTCTATTGGTCAGGTAAAAAGTTGTCCCGCCTACAAACTCACACTATTGGTTGAGATGTGCTTTGTGGTCTGTGTTTACACCGTTGGGTAGAATCAACCTCAAAAAATGACTATTTATCCACATTATCCTGTAACAGAGGGAAAAACTGTGCTATTCTCCTCTAGACGTCTTATTGAGTCCCTCTTTCAGCGTTCATTTATAGTACAATAGCTATCCATTAGCATTCATATTCGGTTCTAATATATTGCATTTTCATTTTAAAACGTTCTGACTGCTTTTCTGAGTCGTATCTATGGTTTGTATGGATTCTAGAACAGTAAAGTCCTTGGTGTGATGATTGCACTCAGCCAAGGTTGCTGTGATCTCCTTAAATGTAAGCTGTCAAACACTTTCAGTCCACCCTCACCGTTGCTGTGGTTGTTTCTTTGCTGTGAAGGTCGACTGAAGTCTCAGACAGAGCCTTCTGGAATAAAACACTGGAAGTTTAAAGAGCACTGCATAATATTAGTCTAGAACTGGGCTTAAAGTACTGCCTGTTTAATAAATGATCTATCTTTCTACAAGGGCTGCACAATATATAGAAAAATTATATCGTTATTGGGATAATAGTATATGCAATATCCATATCACAGGTAAGTGCAATAAATTCAATTAGTTTAGCATTTGTGTGCTGCATGTATAGGTTTATCTAGATCTGACCAATCCAATCATGATTCCGTGAACCTGTGGTATTTTTATCTATGTTTTGGAGCACACTAGCTTATAGGCAAATTACCGGTTTGTAAACATTCAGGATGTGCGCGCATCGAGGTTGCAGAAAAAAAACGGGAGCGCTAGCAATCACAGCGAGGGAATGACATCCGATGCAAAACAGATATTGTTGTTGTCTTAGAGATAAGTTATATTGATTACATATTATATATATATATATATATATATATATATATATATATATATATATATATATATTTTTTTTTTTATTTTATTTATTTTTTTTTTTTTTTTTTTTTTTTTATTTACATAATGCTTTCAGCGTATTATAACAGCTTGTCACCAAGTGATAAGCACAGTGATTTGGCAAAAGTAACGTTAAAGTGAGCGGCGTTCGTCTGACAGGTCCATTTGCGATACTGCCATCCTAATGGATATTGGATAAGATGAAATGGCCAAGCATCCAGCCCCAAATATACAACTACTTCATTAAAACTCCAAGTGATTTTACAAAAGAGAAGTTAAAGGCCTACAAGTGTCTGGATGCCTACAGTTTTGTTCTGTGTGGTCAGGTGCAAGAAATAATGTCCCATGATTACCAGATTCAAAACTTTGTAGTGCTAAAAACCAAGATTCTGCCTAGTCAAAGACAAGGAAAGAAGACAGAACTGTACTAGGCCTCATCAACAAGCAAAACAACTGCATCCTGACAGGGAACTACATCTGTATGTCAAGGTATGTGAACTTTTTCACATTTCATTCTAAGCATTCAGTGTCCGCAGTTTAATGAACCATATTTAACTGTTTTTGCTGAAATCATTGCTGCAATCAAAAATGAGTAATGTATATGATTCAGCATAGTGTGCATTTACCTGATATGAAATGAGTCGAGCATTTTTAAGTAGGTCCTCACTCCGTTCAGCTCTTCTGATGACTGTTAGCCAAAGACGTCTGCGGTTGGCATCAAAACCAGTGTGGTGTACGGTAAAATATATGTTTTCTATTTTTGGACTTTTGATTTTGGCATCCTACTGCACAACATGACATGTTTGCAATTGCAACCGATCTTTTTTTGCAACCGGTATGCACGGTTTACCCGTGTGACATCATGTGTGACGTAGGTTGGTAAATTCCCCTATAGATATCCTAAAAAACTAACATACTGATTCTAACATCTAAACCAGTGGTTCCCAACCTTTTTGCCTGAGACCCCCTTTTCCCCTGGAAAATATTGTAAGACCCCCCTCCACATTTATAGATTTTTTCACTTATACAAGTTTGCATTAGGTATGCCAAAAAAAGACGCTTTGCTTATTACTATATCTAGATATGTTTATGCACATATAATAGCCTAATGTAAAATATAAAAGCAAAACATTTGTATTGGGTACACCTATTGAAGTTGTCTGCAAAATTCATGTTAACTTTGGACGGTCTCATGCATTCGTTAGCAAGAACTTTGGCGCAGATAATGCACTGTGGCTGCATCAGGGACTCTTTGCTTCTAGAATCTTGGTGTTTCCAGTATTGCTAGCACTCTGACCTGAAATGTTTGACGCTTCCTCATCTGGGTCTAGTATGCTTGGGTCATTAGTATTAGCTGCTGAAGGTGAATCAGTGAGACTCTGATTCAGCCAGGGGATAAAATGAACGAAGGCAACATGATCGTTCTCCTTATTGTATACTGCTAAAAAATTGTAAAAATATAACGCGACCCCCACAGAGCTTGCTGAGGCCCCCCCCTGTTGGGAGCCGTTGATCTAAACAACGCTATTTTAATATAATGGAATAAAAAAAACAGCTTGTATTGTAGGAGTATGTTTTGGGCCTAACAATCTTGTCTACTGAAAGCTCCAGTTTGTCTTTGCTGTTTATAAGAAAATAAAAAATAAACAGTGTAACTCACATTAGGTTGTTTTCTCAGCTTTCGTCCTTCCCATGACACCTTCTCCGTCTCATCTGGATAACTATTAATACGACAAAGAGGTGAGAGTCGCCCCCCCCACACAAATAAACATGCAGCACTGCGTGATTTATATCCAGTGCCAACACTCTTTATTAGACTGTCAATACATTACCTGTTGTCTATTTGCAGCTGTCGAGGCTGAATACACAGACAGGCCAGGAGGAGAATAAATGCGTCTGCGGGCGGGTGAGAAAAAAGCCTCCGGTGATGAGACCCCGTGATGGACAGAGTGGTAATTGTGCGCTGGACCGGATGCGTGTGATGAACGCTTTTTTCCCGCCCGATGTTTACCCTCCTCTGAGCTTGCTTTGCCTGTCGATCGGAGCGGGGAAGATATTGCGTGTCAAGTGCTCTCCTGGGCTAAACTATCATTTCCAAGTGTTATCACACAATCCTGACTCCCAGGGGCCGCTCGGCTGGCAGGAGCTCCAGACTTTGTCCGGGCTCAGCAGATGCCGCGCGACAGTGGCATCCTAGCAAGGGCACTGAGGATGCAAACGAGGGCAGGCTGTGCAGGTAACACTCCAATAAAGCAAATGATTAATCAGGCTTTGTATGTTTGAGGCAATTAAAAAAAACTAAGCATGCTAAATTAATGGATTATTTTGGGTCTAGCTGATAATATAGTGTGTTATATGGAAAGACAAGCACTGACTGGAAGAAGAAATAGATTCAAACATGTTGTCAACGAAAGTGTCACAGTATTATGCACTGTGAGAATTATCAGCCCTCCTGAATTACAGTTTTTTACAGACGCTAGGACACATTTCTCAATACTTTTTGCAAAACTCTTCACACAATTCTCCTAACTGACTTTCAGCTTGGCAAAGCAGTTCATTACACATTCAAAATGCACTACTACTACCAAAACACTTGATTCAGGTCTCAAATAAACTCATTCTTCCAGAACACTAGCAAAGGCTGACAGCCGACAAACACACTTTGTCACCCACAAAACAATGAGCTAAAAACACTAACAACATGTAGCATTACACAGTGTTTTCTTGTGTAAAACAAGGACACATCTCGGTTTAGATTTGCAATATATACTGCAATAGATGTTACTGGAATGAATCAGACATGATGCAGAATTCCTCAATATTTTATGTCGTTTATTGATTGATTTTTTTTGCACTAAGTAATTCCAAAATACAAGAATTTGTATACTCACCATCCACTGATAGATACAACAGTAATGCTGAACTGACTGGTTAAACTGCTTTGTTTCAATAAAATATTGCTGTTGAATTTTGCTGTCTTATTCAGTTTTGCATTATGTTGTTGTTTTGAACATAACTTTAACAGTTTTGAAAACAGTATGTAAGCACGTGCAAAATGTCCTGTACGTACAAAGATTTTTGGCAGTTGTTGTGTCTGAGTGAGAGAAGAGTTCATGAAATTTGAGAGATGCAGTCATTAACTACCAAAACAATGATGATTGATCTTCAGTTTAGCACACAAAGACTTCTGTTGTGCTCACTGTGTGAAGAGTTTAGCAAAAGTCACCTAAGTATTGAGAAATGTATCCTAGCGTCTGTAAAAAACTAATAGCCCCACTGTATATTTTTCTGCCCCGATTTCTGTTTAACTGAAAGAAGATTCTGTTCAATTTCTAAACATAATAGTTTTAATAACTCATCTCTAATAACTGATTTATTTTATCTTTGCCATGATGACAGTACATAATATTTTACTTGATATTTTTTAAGATACTAGTATTCAGCTTAAATTGACATTTAAAGGTTTAACTTGGTTAATTTGGGAAGTTAGGGTAATTAGGAAAGTCACTGAATAACAGTCGTCTGTTCTGTCGATCAGGGGTTTCAATCTATGCAGTGCGCCCCACCCGGGGGCGCCAGCACCTATTAAGGGGGTAATTTTATGCTTTCAGTGAATCAGATTAACGTTAGTATAATATTTAATATATTATATATGTATATAATTTATACAAATCAAATGGACCGGGTGTTTTTTAAAATTAATGATGATTAATGAAGTAAAACCGCTGAGCTGTCTGACAAAAAAGTGCACTTCTGAATAAAATCAGCAGGATGCCAGTCTGGATCTTTTACTTACTTTGTAGACACTACTGACTATGTTTACATGGACATCTGTAATCTAGTTATTTGCCTTAATGTGAATAAGACAATACTATAATTAAGGTATTTACCTGAAGTGCTTTTTCAATGTTGTATCACCAGGCTATCCACGTTTCCTGTAATTTGGGGTGTTTCATATTTGATTTTCTGACTTTAACAGCATTTCTGTAGTTTCACTTTCACTCTTGAACATTTCATTCATGCCCCCGTCATAAACTGGGGAATTGGATACAAGTATGGAGTGGGGACTGGTGGAAGAGTGTTGTTTAATCAGTCCAACCCAATATTGCTTCCTTCTAAAAAGGTTTGGAAAATTGCTCATAAGAAATGCCAAAGCTCTCACTTCTCCCAATACTACTCATCAATATGGAATTGTAAAAGCGCTATACAAATAAAGATGAATTGAATTGAATGACCAAATTGTCAAATTTGGGAAAAAGCCTGTTTTGGGGACGTTCATACATACTTTAAATAATTTATTCAGCGATGGTAAACTCATGTCTTTTGATAATTTTAAAAAGAAGTTTAAATTAGAAGGACAAGATAATATTTGGAAATATTTACAAATCAGACACTGTTTTGAAACAAAAGGTCCCCATGGCACAGAACAGGAACTCCCAAAACAGCTTCAAAAAGTATCTACGTTTTACAAATTTAGTTCAAAGATTAATGATAAAAACTGTGAAGTGTGAACTGTGATATTAGTAATGATATAAATAAAGATACTTGGAATAGAATCTTTTCTATAATGGAAAAGAAAAAAAAAAAATATATATATATATATATATATGTATATATATATATATATATATATATATATATATATATATATATATATATATATATATATATATATATATATATATATATATATATGTATATATATATATATATATATATATATATATATATATATATATATATACATATATATACATATATATACATATATATATATATATATATATATATACATATATACATATATATATATATATATATATATATACATATATACATATATATATATATATATATATATATATATATATATATATATATATATATATATATATATATATATATATATATATATATATATATAAAGAGGTAAATTTATACAATATAAGATACTTCATAGGTATTACCACACTTCAGTTCAACTTTTTAGAATGGGATGGTTGGACGATAATAAGTGCTGGAAATGTGAACAAGACATTGGCACATACTTCCATGCTATATGGCAGTGTACAAAGATTTAACCCTTTTGGGAATCTGTGTTAAGACTGGAATTTAATATTGCTCTCTCGCCCAGGTTTTGTATTTTAAGTTATAAAACTAAAGTTCCACATATTACGAATGATGAGTTCTCCCTTATAACTGTTGATATAACTACAGCTGCACGTATAATACTGAGATTTTGGAAAGACATTCAATGCCCTACACTTTAATTATGACGGGAAATCATGATTGAGAATGTGTCATATGAAAAAAAATGTTAGCCAAAATGAATGGTGATCATAAGGAAGTGGATGTATGGGAGAATTTCATTTCTTCACTTGATCGTGTCTACCCTGTTGTGCTCTCCAGTGTTATCTTTATGTATTTGTTATTGTTTTCCTAATATTTTTTCTCTAAATTTGTTAACAATTTTCTAAATTGTTAAGAGTCTTTTGCATGGTAAAAAATGGCCGTGAATTCAACTGTAAAAAACTGTAAAAATACTACAGTAAAAATCCGTAACCTGGTTAACAGTATGTTTCCTTAATATATACGGCGAATAACTGTAAATTGACTTTCCAAGAATTCTCTGCATGGCACATCACCTTTTATGCTTTTTGTTGACATTACTATGGATCTTTTAGTTGTTTCCCCATCAGTTATGTACATTAGAGATTTATGTTACATCTAATGTTGATAAACAACATTTATTTCATGACTTTAATTTTATGCGTGTTACCGTACTGGTGTTTAGTAGCTGTGTGCATGACACTAAGCATCATCACCACCTGCAGATGGCTGTGTTAACGTGTCTAACTGTGTAACAAAAGATGTGTTGGTAATTCAAAATACAGACATATTACAGCTATAAATTAATGAAATACGGTAGCTTACTGTAAAAATTTGAAATTATTTTTATGGTTTGTACCGTATTTTTATGGATTTATTTTTTACACTGTACTGTATGTTATATTAAGAGGAAATCAATAAAAAAAAACTTTATTTTCAAATTAAATGTATTACATTAACTGCATTATCCATACATAATACATTATATAACATTACCTAATGAACTATCATTTTAAAGTGTCACCCGAATATCTTATTCAACCAAGCAAGTATATTATCAAGCATATATTCTTTAACATATTTTGATGATGCAGTTTTAGTAGATCCTTGAAAAAGTGTCAAACTACTTAAGAGTTTAAGAAATAAAATATCCTCTTAAACTTGATTCTGTATCTATAATGACAGTATAAACTGTGTCTAACGTACACAAGGTCAGAGAGCGAGAGGGCAAATGTCAGCAAGCTGCATTTTAAATGATTACGTGTTACTAATTGGATCACCCCTGAACAGGGCAAATCTGAGCAAATTAATTTTGTAGGTCCCGTGTCATTTCAAGGACGACTCCAGCAGTGACATCTGTTGTTCTCAGCAGTCAATATGTCTTCTTCACCCTACGCTAACATTTGTCTCGCCCTAAAAAACAGTTCTGTCTTTGACTTTTGTGGAATTGACTCACCAGTTAGTGATCATAGCACCATATGAATGATTTCAGGTAAATAATGTGCTTACTTCATTCATTATTTTACTGTCTTTAAATGTGCATGGTTTCTGCAGGTTTCATCAAGTCAAATTTAAGACTTTTTAATACCATTTTTAAGACCATTATGAATGCATATTTAAGATTTGCATGGCTAAACATTAAGGATTTTGATAATGTCCTGTTGGGCCAATGGATTTTTATTTTGCTTGCCACAAAAATCAAATGTAGTTATTTTTTAGCCACATATTTTAATGTGTCAAAACAAGAAAACTTGTTTTTATAATTTTTTTTGTGTAGACACTTTTTTTCAACATAAATGTTTCATTTTTTTAATGACAAGTTTAACATTGTGAAAAGTATATTTATTAAATAGAAAATTACATGAATATTCAACAATATACAGTTGAATTCAGAATTATTAGCCCCCCTGAATCATTAGCCCCGTTTATTTTTCCCCCCAATTTCTTTTTAAAGGAAAGAAGATTTTTTCAACACTTTTCTAAACATAATAGTTTCTAACAACTGATTTATTTTATCTTTGCCATGATGACAGTAAAAATTATTTGACTAGACATTTTTCAATACACATCTATAAAGCTTAAAGTGACATTTAAAGGCTTAACTAGGTTAATCAGGTTAACTAGGCAGGTTAGGGTAATTAGGCAAGTTATTGTATAACAGTGTTTTTTTTCTGTAGACTGTAGATCGAAAAAAAATATAGTTTAAAGGGGCTAATAATTTTGACCTCAAAATGGATTTTAAAAAAATTAAAAACTGCTTTTATTCTAGCCGAAATAAAACAAATAAGACTTTCTCCAGAAGAAAAAATATTATCAGACATACTGTAAAAATTTTGCTCTGTTAAACATCATTTGGGAAATATTAAAAAAAGAAAAAAAATTCAAAGGAGGGCTAATAATTCTGACTTGCATACAGTATACAGTATTTGTTGGCTTTTGGTCCAAATGGATTGAGTCACACAAAAATAATCTCCTATTCAACCTAATGTGTTTCTGTTATAAAACCTTAAGTTTCATGCCTATTTATAAACATCATGACCACTCCCCCTTACTTCTGTAAAGAGTTTTTGTATAAATGGAAGAACATGTAAAGGGATACATTGCACTGTTATTATCATGAGTATTTATACTGTTTTTAGTTTAGGGGTTTTAATCAGGGGAATTTGCTGGATCTCTTTGCAATAATAAAACAAAAGTTTTATTGAGATGCATTTTTGGTGATTGGATGGATCTCGGCCCAATTGGGTAGCTTTACTTGGACAGTGGAAATTTAAGACCGGTTTAAAATAATTTAAGACCTACAGTACAACACAACATTTCAGTGAGTTTAAGACTTTTTAAGGCCTAACATGTTGTTTTGAAAATTTAAGACATTAAGACCCCGCAGACACCCTGATGTGAGACAAGGAGTACAAAACTAATTCAATAAAATTTCAAGGTGTTTGTTGATTTCTGTTGGTGCGGTGTGAATTGGACTCTAGGTTCACTAAACAAATAAAAGCTTTTTAGGAATGCTTACAGGGTTTAAATCTGCAACTATTGGGATGTCAGGCTGCAAATATTAACCTGAAAAGGTATAATGTCTTTTTAACCTTGAAAAAACACAAGCATAAAGCACCATTCATTCATTCATTTTCTCTTCGGCTTAGTCTCTTTATTAATCAGGGGTTGCCACAACGGAATGAACTATCAACTTATTCAGCATCTGTTTTACGCAGTAGATGCCCTTCCAGCTGCAACACATCACTGGGAAACATTAAACATATTTCATTTAATTTGAGCTATTTAACTGAATGCATAATATTTAGTGGAGATCATAATAATATATGTAGGGCAGGGAATTTTTGGTGGCAAATTTCATGCCATAATGTTAGTAACTGTACGTTACGGCAAAATGTCACATACATTTTTTTTTTAAATTGTTGTAACAACATATATGACTTAATGAAAATGTGGATATATGGTCAGTATTGCCGTTCAGATTAACTACATGCTTATTTTTTGTATTAGGTTTGCTTACATTATTTTCTTTTTTATATAAATTTTTACTGATTTAGTTTTAGTTTGATATTTTGTCAAGGGCTTTTTTCTAAACATTTGGACTATATGAAACGCTTACCATTGAATGTCAAGTTGAAAAAAATTATCTTCAGTAAAATTAAAGACTTTAGGTAAGACATTAGTGGCGTAATAAAATATAATGTGCAATCAGGCAAATTAACAAATAAAATAAAAGAAGCAAAGAAGGTCAAGGTGCTCCAGGATTGGCCAGCCCAGTCACCAGAAATGAACATTATTGAGCATGTCTGGGGTAAGATAAAGGAGGCATTGAAGATGAATCTAAAGAATCTTGATGAACTCTGGGAGTCCTGCAGGAACGCTTTCTTTGCCATTCCAGATGACTTTATCAATAAGTGATTTGAGTCATTGCAGAGATGTATGGATGCAGTCCTCCAAGCTCATGGGAGTCAGACACAATATTCATTCTTTTTCCACTGCACCATCACTTTATATTCTATACTGGACATTATTTCTGTTAAGTGACAAGACTTTTGTCTAAGCAAAGTCAGACTTTACTGCCCTAATGAAATCATTAACAATCAAGGCATGATCATATTTTATTTTGGTAATCTAGAGGCCTTTGCCTTTCATATAAGTCACTTCTGATACCAAATGATCAACTAGAAGTCAAGTTATTAGTGGTTGTTCCTAAAACTTGGATAGGTAACAAGACTTTTGTCAGGCAGTGTATATAATCATATAAAATCACATTTATTCTTTGTTACTTTCTTGTACTTGTATTTTGGGTTTTATCCATTCTCATTTATGTAAAGCAACTTAAAATACCATGAAATGTGCTAAATAAATAAACTTGCCTCAGAGTCTCAGAGCCCACCCAACATGGCGGCTGTTTCACCAGCTCTTCTTAAGTCAAGGATTAGCACATCTAATTGCGCACCAATAGCCAAACTCTTTTAGCTGATAAGGAGCCGCATGAGTAATGCATTTCTGTCTTCCTCTGAGCGCCGCGGACACAGGCAGGATTTAGTCCTCCCTCAAATCTGCCTCTCTTCGTGTGTGAACAGCCTCAGAGGGATCATTCTGCCGGCTCTATCAACATAAGCAATCAAATCAAATGGCGCATTCACGTAGCCTCTTCAATTTAGCCCAACTACGCAGACGGGGCACTGCTGAAATTGTTTCTCCTTTTCTCTCTTGTTGACTTTCTCATCATTTTAACTTTGGGCGAGGAAAGAAAAAACACTGACAAACAACTTCTTGAACTTATGACTAGTTTGTCAAAGCAAAGAGTTACATTTGAGTTGTTGACAGTTAGCGATGAATTCATCAACATTCATTATGACTTCACAGTTGCCTAGTCAATGCTCAAATATAGCATCACTACTACTATTATGGTGACGCAGTGGCGCAGTAGGTAGTGCTGTCGCCTCACAGCAAAAAGGTTGCTGGTTCGAGCCTCGGCTGGGTCAGTTCGCGTGGGTTTCCTCCGGGTGCTCCGGTTTTCCCCACAGTCCAAAGACATGCAGTACAGGTAAATTGGGTAGGCTAAATTGTCCATAGTGTATGAGTGTGTATGAATGTTTCCCAGAGATGGGTTTCAGCTGGAAGGACATCCGCTGCGTAAAACATGTGCTGGATAAGTTGACAGTTCATTCCGCTGTGGCAACCCCGGATTAATAAAAGGATTAAGCCGAAAAGAAAATCAATTAATGAGTACTACTATTATGTTAAGTCAATGCTTAGTGTGCTTCTGTACAAGGTAACAGCATTTAAGTTTAAAGAATAAAGCCTAATTTAAAAGCATTACAAATGCCAGGTTCACAATGACAAAAATGGAAACATTGTAAATTAAAGAGCCCTAACATGCACCCAGCACAATAAGGCGCAAGACCTGTATGGCGCGATTTGTTGCTATTTTCACACCAGCGCAATTGTAATTTTCACGTTTTGCGCCACGCTGTTTAAATAGCAAATCCATTTGTGCCACTTTGTGGACTCATGGGTGTGCTGGTCTGATAAGTAGGTGTGTTAAAGTGTTGACTTTCTCATCATTTTAACTTTGGGCGAGGTAAAAAAAAAACCCTGACAAACAACTTCTTAAATCTAAGACTAGTTTGTCAAAGCAAAGA
>NC_079445.1:39555188-39622688 GCF_903798145.1 Danio aesculapii | reverse complement strand
CATATTGTAGGAACAATAATAACAGTATATATATATATATATATATATATATATATATATATATATATATATATATATATATATATATATATATATATATATTTGCAGAAACGTTTGCAGTATGGGTGTACTATTTTCTGGCACATGATCATCACTGCTGTCACTGCCACTGTCCTCTGGAATATTCTCAATTATTCTGTACTGACTTTTGTTTCAATATGAATGTGTAAAATTGCCATTTAATGCTGTAATGTCATTTTAAATGACTATTTATGTTGATATACTTGTAAAATGTCAGTTTTATTACAATATAAGACAATTTAGAACATCTTTGAAAAAATAGAATAGATATAAGGTTACAGAAAAAAAGGACTTTTATGCAACCTGACTCCTCCGTTGCATGACGTCCACATATGTGGACAGTTGGTTTTTGGTGAATAAAGACTACATTTTATCTGATGTCACATCAAATATCTGATGTGTGAAAGCACACTATCAAATAGAGTAAACTATGGATGCATGTTGATTTAACCTCAAGTGGTTCCAACCTAGGCCTGTAACAATTATCAATATATTGACTTATCGTGCAATACTTGGAGATGACCTCAATAATTTTTACCATTGCAATATCCATTTACAAATTCATAAATAACGCTAAAGCCATTTTACAATGACATTTATGTTCTACCTCACCGGTGCCCAGTGGTGCAAAGTAACAGATTACAAATACTCAAAATAAGCCCTTTTTTAAGACTTTTCATACATTTTAAGACCTTAAAACCACTTTAGAAACACTGGTGAGATTTTAACTAACAGTATATTAATGTTAGTTAAATATTAATGTAAGAAACTAATCCAAAACTAAAACATTATTCATATACTGATTAAAATCTATTAAATGTAGCTTATTTACCAGGTTGACACCTATAGAAGTGCAGAAATAATGGTTTTGCCTCGGTTACTGCAGTAAACAAAGCAGCACGATGTCAAATCTAGTCAAATTTTATTGATTTCATAAACTAGCATCCTGATATTCACAGATTTAACTCAGGCAAACTTTAGCATACAACTATACATTGCATAATTAAAAATGATATAAAATTTAAAAACCTTGCATAATAGCATTTAAGACTTTTTAAGGGCTCTACATTGATTTATCAGCTTTTAATACTTTTTAAGACCAGGCAGACACCCTGTAAATGTACAAAATGGATGTCATATTCATAGAAAGCATGTATATTACATCTGTTTTGAACATTTAGTTAGATGCAGACATTAAAATGAGACGCCTCATCTTTATATTATTGGTGAAATAATAAATTAATGAATTATTATTGGTAAATCTTAAAGATTAGTAATTATTAACAGAGAAAAGGGTGTCATCAGATGAAATATAACATTGTCATTAAGCAAATTATAATTAATATATACTTTTATAGGGTCACACTTTATTTTGATGGTCCGTTTGTTGAATTTAAGGTACATCTTATGTTAAGTTGCATCTACATGCCAACTAATTCTCATTAGATTATAAGTAGACTGTTAGGTTGGGTTAGGGTTAGTGCAAGTTGACATGTACTTGCAAAGTTTCTTATAATCAGTTAAATGTCTGTTGAAGGAGCAGTATCAGCAGATATTAAGCAAACAGTCTACTAATACTCAAATGGTCCATCAAAATGAAGCGTTACCCTTTATAGATTTATATTATTCAAGTATTATGTCTTTCTTTTCGATTTCATTCTTTTATAACCTGTTTTAACACATTTTAATCTGTTTTAATTCTTTAAATAATTTTTATTTTCTTGTTTCTTTTATTCTTGTTTATGTAAAGCACTTTGAATTACCATTGTGTATGAAATGTGCTATATAAATAAACTCGCCTTGCCAAACATGTTGTGCTTCAGATTTATTTTATTATTTGGTATGTTACGGTGGTTGCTTGCTTGTGTGCGCGCGTGTGTGTGTGTGTCATGACGTCACTCAATGTTTGTTTCCTAGAGTCTGGTCCGCCTTTGTGCACCTGCGGCGAGTTGCACTATTGAAAATTGGCTATAAATATGGACCGATGTTGAACGGAGAGAGGAGACTTCACTGCCAGCCATCAAGCTTTATTATTTTTTTTCCCTGCCTTTTTTCCTTAAGTCTTACTTTATTATGCTTTGTTATTTGTTGGGTTTGTTAGTCTTAGGTTAGTGTTGGATATTTGTTGGAGAACGTGAGTTTTGATTCTTTAGTTATCTTGCTTAGTTGTGACACTTGATTTGTTTTGTTGTAATAAATTTACTAGTTTAAATGAAACTGGATCAATGTGTCCTCTTTACGTTACATTCCCTTGTGGATTAAAATAAAAAAGGGTTCGTAACAGGTAACATTTTGAATGTTTTAAATTCGTGAAAATGAAATGTTAATTTAATGGCAAAATAATTCTCCATCATCATTCAGTATCACAACTAGATTCATATTAAAAAATAAACATAGCAAAGGAAATACTGCTACTTTTCAATGCAATTAAAGCTAGCCTACATATGGTATAAAATAAAAAAAGATCAAGATAAACAACTTTAAAATCCTATACTCAAAAAATATTTTGGTGCTTGTTCAAACTACTTAAAGTTGAAGTCAGAATTATTAGCCCCCCTTTGAAATTGTTTTCTTTTTTTTATATATATATTTCCCAAATTATGTTTAACAAAGCAAGGAAATTTCCACAGTATGTCTGATAATATTTTTTCTTCTGGAGAAAGTCTTTGTTTTATTTTGGCTAGAATAAAAGTAGTTTTAAATAATAAAAAAAAACATTTTAAGGTCAAAATTATTCGCCCCTTTAAGCTATATTTTTTTCGATAGTAACTTGCCTAATTCCCCTAACCTGCCTCGTTAACCTAGTTACGCCTTTAAATGTAAAATGAATACTAGTATCTGAATACTAGTGTCTTGAAAAATATCTAGTAAAATATTATTTACTGTCATCATGGCAAAGATAACATATATCAGTTATTAGAAATGAGTTATTAAAACTATTATGTTTAGAAAATTGTTGATTGAAATTGGGGAAAAAATAAACAGGGGAGCTAATAATTCTGACTTCAACTGTATGTTAGCTATTATTTGGGGACAACTTAACTGTTTTATGTTCAATCCACTTAAATATGTTAAGTTAACTTAACTGATTTGTGTTGGGACAACATAAATGAATTGTGTGGAACAAAGCATTTTTTACAGTGTGGAGAATTACAAGGAAATCCAGCATTATTTCTAGCTGCATAGCAATACACTGGCTTTATACAGTAGCAGTAATAATTGCAAAGACAAGAATAACTCAAAACTGAATGTATCTTTTCTGTTTGATTTGTGAAAGTGTGAAACTTTTAGGTCGCTACGTTGTTCTGAATTTGAGAAATGTTGTAAGGAGAAGATAGACTCTCCGTCTGGGGTAACGTACCCATCGCTGGATCCTTGTACTACACCGGCGGGGAGCTGCGACATGCTGGGAAAACAAACCACAGGCAGGATCAGCCAGTTAACTAGGACAGTTCAAAACTTTTCCAAAAAAGAAAAATGACAATGCCTTCGAAACACACTGCCTTTTGAATGACAAGAGACTTAACTGAAGAGGGTGTTGATTTAACACGATTCACATTTTGACATTTGGATTTATGCAACTGTTACGGCCATGTTTGCAAATATCGCCAACGACAATTATGCTAATCATTAAAAAAACAATGTTAGTTTGTTTTTTATTATTAATGTAAATTGGTTCAACAAATACATTTACATAACTAGAGACATATAAGACAACTAAATTAAAAGCAGCACAGAAATATACTCAAAAACAAACAAACGTAGGGTAACAGAAATAAAAGTAATGTAATAAAGTTACATCATAAAGAGATACAAATGAAGAAAATAAAGATAAAGTTTCATTGCTTTTGGATTAATATATTAATATCTAAGTTATAGAGTTTCCAAATATTGGTCTAGGTCAACTCTGAATAAATAAATAAAAAAGGTTTTGATCCACCAAACTTTTGCTTATAAACATGAAACTTGGCTAACAGAAAACAAATTAATTACATATTAAAAACACAATGTAGAAAATATCGATTTAGCTACTGAATGAATCAAATGACTCAAGTGAATGAATCAAATGACTGTTGTCACCATTCATATTAAAGAAGTTTACTTAAAGGAACGTTCAGTAACAGTACAAGACTTTAACAACAGTAATGTTAGTTTAAAACTAGCTAAAACTTACAGTACTACCAAGAACAATTGCGCTTACTACATGAAACAACGAATCAGTTAATGTTAACGTTAGATGAATCATTTTAATTCTCTCGTAACGTTAGTCGTCGTCGTCTTCATACACATCTCAACACACATTTTCATGTAACGTTAGCCTATGTTTTCTACATCATTTTTTAACGTAGCCTGCATTAAGCAAAATCAGATTTAGGAAAAATTACAACATGCTAAATATGTTTCTGTGACAACATTATTATGATAAATTCATTTTCTGCTCAACGATGATACACTGTACAGTAAACAGTTTCAGCTGTGTAACTTACATTTAATACAATTTCTGTAGTTAGTTACTCAGTCTATTTTCCTCATCCAACGACAACATTTCCAGCAACCGGAAACCGCAGATGGCGTGATCGCAGTGAAAGGAGCATGGACGGTAACCTTATCCTTCCTGAATGAATCAGTGTTCCGATCACTGAGTGATTCAAATGACTCGGTGCGGTGCTGGGCGGTGGATGGCGGAGGGGTGTCGCGGACGAAAGTGAGCGGGGCGGGGGTGTGGCGGACGAACGTGAAGAGGATTGGGGAGTCGTGCAAGAAAGTGAAAGTGAACAGCCGACGGGGGAGGAAGGTTGAGGAAGGGAATTGGTAAAATGAGGTGCCGGATCAGATTTCAGAGGTGCTGGATCTGGCGTGTTTTTTTCAACAATAGAAACACTTTATATTTTATATTGCAAACAAATATTATTATATTTTTATAATCTAATTATCATTCTAATCCTGATGAGTCTCACATTATTGGAACGCTTTGACTGACAATTCTATATATTTTGACATGAAAATGACAATGAATCAATTTTTTTATTTAAACAAATGGGTGAATGATGCAACTGACTGAACGAATAAGTGTTCTGAGCAAATCAGTTGAAATGACTTATTCATACTGTAATTCCTGCAATTAGTGTAACTATTATAGGCCTATTTTATAAAGGTTCTTTTGTGTTGCATTAGCAAATATGATGTGTACTTGGTATTTTATTACTTTTTATATAAAATGAAACTATTAGTTCACAAAAAAATCTAAATCTGTCATCAATTACATTTAAATATTTTTCTTGTGTTTAACACAATGGAAGATATTTAGAAAAATGTTGCAAAACCAACAGATCCCTGCTTAAAAAAAAGGGGGGGGGGGGGGGGTAGAGGGGTTTTGGCCATTTCCAGGCTGGTTTCCAACTATTTCCAGCTTGGTTTTAGCTGGTCAGGCTGGGAGAGGACCAGCTTGACCAGCCTGCTTTAAAATGGACAGTTTGGGCTGGGCTCCCAGCCTGGCTAGGCTGGTCAAGCTGGTTTTAGCTGGTTATCTCCCAGCCTGACCAGTTTGGACCAAGCTGGAAATGGCTGAATCAGGCTGGAAATGGCAAAAACCCCTTTACAACCAGGCTGGTTGACGAGCTAACCAGCTTAGGCTGGATTAAGCTGGGGGTTTTCAACAGAGATTTCACTGCAAAAGTAATCCCAATATCTAACAAATGTTAAATCATGACGCATTTTAGACAAGCAAAAAATGTTGTCTTGTTTTCAGTAGTAAAAATATGCCTTAAAACAAGCAAAATAATTTGCCAAAGGGTTAAGCAAAATAATCTTGTTTTGTCAATTTGACACTAGTTTGCTGACCCTATTGGCAGACCTTTTGCTTGTTTTAAGGAAAATAATAATAATTAAAAAAAAAAAAAATGAGAAAAGCGCAGGCCTGTAGATTGCACACCGAAAACAAGACATTTTTTGCTTGCTTCTTGATTTTTTTATATTAAACCTAGAAACAAGACAAAAAAAATCCAAGTAAGAAAAGCTTTTTTAGTATACGGTTAGTGGCTTAATTTTTCAACATTTTTCAAAATATCTTATTTTAAGCTTAACATAAAGCTTTTGGAACCTCTACAGGGTGAAATATCACATTCAACCTTAACTTTATTCAGAGAAATTGTCCTTGCTATCAATTAAATCCTTAATTTCAGAAATGTGTCGAGACTGACACGTTTTTACTGTCTGTTGAGTAAGCTTGTTAGCACTATGCTAAAAAGAATGCTAAATAATGAATAACGGTTTATTGCAGTGTTCAAAACAACCTCCTGCAGAAATAACAGACCGGAATCAGTTCATTACTCGTTGAATTAGCCCTCCACGAAAAAAAAACGTGCCACAGTAAATCCTGCGAGTGACGGAAAGACTCGAAGCTTTATTGTGTGAATCTTTTTTGCACTATTAAGCTCCGTGAAGTTGAACCAGCGGTCAGGCCTCGCTGTGACTAACAAGGTTTAATCCGGGCCAAAAACACCACAGAAGCGCCTGATTCAGCATTCGCCCGATACCGTTCA
Organism: Danio aesculapii; assembly: GCF_903798145.1. NCBI lineage: Eukaryota > Metazoa > Chordata > Actinopteri > Cypriniformes > Danionidae > Danio > Danio aesculapii. The sequence continues at coordinate 39,616,065 of NC_079445.1, read as the reverse complement.
CGTTTCCGCGGCCCTTAAAAATATCTTATCTTCCGAATTAGGGCTTAATTTCTCCTCTGTCTGCTTGATATCTCCGGGGGCGCGATAATTTGCACAGCATGGATAGTATCAGATTCATGCAAATAAGGATCATCGGTGACAGACTTTGCTTATGACATCAAAGGGAAAGTTTGAGTGGTTTCGGGTGCAAGCCGAGGCCAGCCGAGGAAAGGTTTGCATTGAAATGATGCCGATTTGCATATATGCTAATGAGGGCGCTATTACATTTCACAAGGAACTTGCGAACGTCTAAACTCTGTGGGTTGGGGAATCCTTATTGGACTTGTTGAGGTAATTGGGTCACTCGCTGTAGATCTGTTAATACTTTATGTATGGGAGTGTGAGAGTGTTATTATGACTCATGGCACAGTCATGAGATTCATTAAGCTAATTAAGAGATGCTTGCTTATAGTGCGAGTTCACTGAATGTATTTGTAGCACATAAATGTTTAATTATTTTCTTTCCAGTTTATTTGTGATCTTTTTTTTTACATTAGCCCAACGGTTATTGTAGCTCTTTCCACTGGAAAAGTGGGTCATGTGGATATATTTATTTATTTACAGTATGTTCAGATGTGTACAAAATCTTTGGTATCCTTCCCTTGAAGAAAGAAACCATACAATGGTCACTGAAATAGCTTTAAACTAAATAAAAAAGTAATGATTAATCGCAAATTACTGAAAATAAACTAATGAAAAAACAGATATTGCTGTTAAATTCAACAAATGTTGTAGGGAAAATTTTCTTGGCACACTTTAGGCCCATTAGTATCAACTGAGCATCATGTCAACACCACAGCCTACCTGAGTATTGTTGCTGACCATTCTTTTATGACCAGAGTGTATCGTTACTTCCAGCAGGATAACACGCCATGCCATAAAGCTCGAATCATCTCAGACTGGTTTCTTGAACATGACAATGAGTTCACTGTACTCAAATGGCCTCCACAGTCACCAGATATCAATCCAATAGAGCACCTTTGGGATGTGGTGGAACGGGAGATTCACATCATGGATGTGCAGCCGACAAATCTGCAGCAACTGTGTGATGCTATCATGTCAACATGGAGCAAAATCTCTGAGGAATATTTCCAGTACCTTGTTGAATCTATGCCACAAAGGATTAAACCAGTCCTGAAGGCAAAAGGGGGTCCAATCCGGTAGTAGTAAGGTGTACCTAATAAAGTGGCCGATGAGTGTATGTTTTGGACACTCTATCCAATGAGAAAAGCTGATAGCAAACCCTATGCATACACAACAGAGCTGTAAACTAAAGAAGCTCATGAATATTTAATCAAAGTGTTTGTATAAATTACAGGCATTGCAAATGTTTAGCCGTCAACAAGACCGCCACTGTTTGCATTTTATCCCTTCGGAAAAACTTGGACAACAACATATTTGTCTTGTTGGTGGCAAAAGTAAATTTAGGTGTTGTTTGCCATATCCAGATGAATATTGAATATGTCCTGCATTCTGATTTCTAACATCAGTGTTATATTAATAATATGCAAAAGTGACACCAATTTTTAGATATTATTTAACTTTTAAGCAGTGAAGGATGATGCACATCTAAAGGGGTATTAAAACTTGTATACAAATTTATATACAAATATATAACTAATGTGTTTTCATAAAAAAAAATCATTATTTTTCATAAACTCCTTTTAATTAACATTACTTAATGCAAAGGCAAACATCAACTGAAAAATTTATTAATTCATTTTCTTTTCGGCTTAGTTCGTTTATTAATCAGGGGTCGCCACAGCGGAATGAACCGCCAACTTATCCAGTAAATGTTTTACGCAGCGGATGCCCTTCCAGCTGCAACCCAGTACTGGAAAACACCCATGCACACCCATTCACTTCCCACTTCACCTATACAGCATGCCTTTGGACTGTGGAGGAAACCGGAGCACCCGGAGGAAACCCACGCGATCTCGGGGAGAACATGCAAACTGACTGATTGTGCTACCCACTGCACCACCATGAATCCAAGTGAAAAATATATTTGTTTAACTAGTCTTGTTAAAATGTATGATATAATCAATAATTTATTTTAATATATATATAATGTATAGTTCCATTAGATTACCATAATAATATATAGCATAACAATAAATAATTATTTAAACAAATATTACAATTGTTATAATTATAATATACACACATATATACACAGTGCTCAGCATATTTATGCACACCCCTCACAAATCTCTCTTTTAAATTCATATTTTTAATAGGAAGCTATACAATATTATATTTGTGCATATACATTAGATTATTCAGTACTGAAGACAAATCTGGAGCTTATCTAACAAACTAACTTACGATAACTGTCCAAAAACTAGCACAGCCAAATGTATATGTTATAGAAAAACATTAAATACATTTTTTTTTGCAATATTTTGCTTGAAATTAATTGTATTATCTTTCAATTTCTAAATATGTTTGGTGACTAAAATATTATTTTAATAAAAGTATCTGTTTAATAAATCAGTTTTGTTTAAACGCACCAAAATACATTGTCAATTCACTGAGAAATGGATAAAAATATTAATGTTCAAAATGGGGTGTACTCAATTATGCTGAGCACTATACATTCTAAACTATGTCTACAATTCTTCTAAAAATACATACATGTATCTAAATATTCATACACTTTTACTAAACATATCCACTAACATTAAAATAAAGGATATAGTAAGTAAAATCTGTTATATCTGAGTTTAACTAAAGCTTACACTCTCGGTCAAACCTCTCCTGTTTCATAACATCATAATAATTATCTATTATCTTTAACTTGTATGAGTTTTGCATGTTTTGTGACCTCCTAATATTCAGTTTGACTGCACTGGCACCACGATGGAGGACAGGATTCACATGCACGCACGCACGCACGCACACAACTCAGTTTTCTGATGTGCCTTAGCTTTGAATTTAACTCCAACATCTGAAACTGAAGATTTGACATCCACTGCAGAAGAAAGTCACTTTTACTGTCTGTCAGATCAAGTTCACTGTTGACAATATGCCTCTTTATAGTCAGACAGAGGCTTTAAATACATTTGAACGTTTCGGTCGCATAAAAATGTCTAAATTTTACGGCATTAAATAAAATATCAAACATATGTTGCTTAACTTTTGCTGAACTTTTAACTCTGTCAACTTGTTTTTGCTTAGTGATATCGTTTGTGAAACAAAAATATGAGAATATAGTGGGCAGATATAATGCAATACATTATACCATAAATTTGCCTATAGTGCATTAAAAAAACAACTATAATATAGTAATATTGATATGAATACAAAAATTGCACTAGTTTTCATATAACTTTATTAAAATATGTGGTAGCATTTTATTTCAAAAGTTACAATTAATAGTGTTTTCTTTAGGAATATTAAATTGATTATATATATATATATATATATATATATATATATATATATATATATATATATATATATATATATATATATACACAATCTTAAGTAATGACAATTACTATTTGTTTATGTATTACATTATTTGTTTATAATATTTATTGTATATAATATTTAGTTTTTGTTCATTTCAAAAATACGCAGCGTAAATAACATTCAAACACAAAAATATTTGGGGATAAAGTGGACAAACATAATGCAATACACTATATCATAAATAAAAAATATACTAATACTGTTATGAATAGAAAAATTACACTAGATTTTATATAGCTTCATTAAAATGTTTTTTAACATTAAAATTATTATAATTTTTCTTATATTAAAAAATATTAAATAGAATATAATTAAATTGATTATAATAGTTCATATAAATGTATCTATTGATATACTAATAAATATTAATGTAAATGTTTATATATTACATGTATAATATTTGCATGACTTATTTAAATATTAGCAATGTAAATGACATCCAGACACCTTTTTTCTCCCGTTTTCTCTGTTTGCATGTAGAAACTCGATTCTCGGACTGAAAACTCTTCACCTGGACCGAATTCAGGGTATAATCCACTTCAAGGTGACATTTGTGCATGAATGCTTTCAGTGTGTCACGCAGAGAAGCGTCCAAATGGGCAAGTTACATTCCTGGCAATGGCAAACACAGAAGAAAAAACACTAAAAACATAGAAGAAACTTTCATAATGTGACAATAAAAGCTAACAATATTGATAAACTCTACTGTATTAATCTGTTTTAAGTAAGACACTGCAGGTGAATACTAGGTACAAAAAAAACTACACTCTAAAAATTTGCAGTTATTTTGTGATTCATATTTCTATTTTCTCCTGTTTATTTATGCTTATCACGGTTTATGGATCTGTGTGTTGGTATGTTATGTGTCATGCCTTGTGTGTTGTCGTGTGCGAGGGTGTGTGATTGTTTACCTTTTGTGTTGACAGCATGCTATCCAATCAGCTGACGTTATCAGATGACTTAATCATCCTCCAACTCATCCCCGTATTTCAGCCTGTGGTTTGTGCCGGTTATCAGTCCGTTTGTTCTTGTCCCTGTCTGTTCGTCGGATGACGACTTCGTTTGGTTTGTTGACATTCTTTGTTTTGAACTTTCCTTTTTCTCCTGTTCTCCGGCTACAAGCCATTTAGTATCCTTTGATGCACATTTTTTATTAAATGTTACTTGCACTTGGATCCTCTTTGTATGGTGTCATGACAATGCTTTTAAATTGCATTATGGGACTGTGATCTTTCTTCCAACAACTTTTAACCTAGAAAAGTGACTTTTATTGACATTTTTATAGTTAAAAGTGCTATATTGTCTATGTTGGAGTTTTTTATTACGCTACAAAAACCTTGTAATAAACTGCCAGTACATTTGCTGTTATTTTACAGACTTATTTCTCTATATGTTATTTCAAACTACTAAAATGTCAATAAAAGTCACTTTGTTAAACTGTAGAGTTGAATTTTCAGCATCAAAATTTGACAGAGCAGAGCTCAACATCCCATAATGCAATTCACAACCATAAATAAACAATAAAACACTTGTGAATCACAAAATACAGAAACTATTAACTAACGGACATTTTTACAGTGTAATTATCTTCAGTTTGATTGCTTTAATAATTGTAGTACAAATACTCCATATTTCAGAAAATACATTTTCAGCTTTGTTTTTTTTTAATGTTATATACACTCACCGGCCACTTTATTAGGTACACCTGTCCAAATGCTTATTTACGAAAATTTCTAATCAGCCAATCACATGGCAGCAGCTCAATGCATTTAGGCATGTAGACATGGTCAAGACGATCTGCTGCAGATCAAACCGAGCATCAGAATGGGGAAGAAAGGTGATTTAAGTGACTTTGAACGTGGCATGGTTGTTGGTGATAAACGGGCTGGTCTGAGTATTTCAGAAACTGCTGATCTACTGGGATTTTCACGCACAACCACATCTAGGGTTTACAGAGAATGGGCAGAAAAGGAGAAAATATTCAGTGAGCGGCAGTTCTGTGGGCGCAAATGCCTTGTTGATGCCAGAGGTCAGAGGAGAATGGCCAGACTGGTTCCAGCTGATAGAAAGGCAACAGTAACTCAAATAACCACTCGTTACAACAGAGGTCTGTAGAAGAGCATCTCTGAACGCACAACACGTCCAACCTTGAGGCAGATGGGCTACAGCAGCAGAAGCGTCGCGTCAATGCCACAGCCTACCTGAGTATTGTTACTGACCATGTCCATCCCTTTATGACCACAGTGTACCCATCTTCTGATGGCTACTTCCAGCAGCATAACGCGCCATTTCATAAAGCGCGAATCATCTGGTTTTCAGACTGGTTTCTTGAACATGACAATGAGTTCACTGTACTCAAATTGCTTCCACAGTCACCAAAACTCAATCCAATAGAGCACCATTGGGATGTGGTGGAACAGGAGATACACATCATGGATGTGCAGTCGACAAATCTGCAGCAACTGCATGATGCTATCAAAATTTCTGAGGAATATTTCCAGTAGCTTGTTGAATCTACGCCACAAAGTATTAAGGCAGTTCTGAAGGCAAAAGGGGGTCCAACCTGGTACTAGTAAGGTGTACCTAATAAAGTGGCCGATGAGTGTATGTTTTGGACACTATCCAATGAGAAAAGCTGATAGCAAACCCTATGCATACACAACAGAGCTGTAAACTAAAGGTGCTCATGAATATTTAATCAAAGTGTTTGTATAAATTACAGGCATTACAAATGTTTAGCCGTCAACAAGATCGCCACTGTTTGCATTTTATCCCTTTGGATAAACGTGGACAATAACATTTATCAAAATCTCTGGGGAATATTTCCAGTAGCTTGTTGAATCTATCCCATGAAGGATTAAGGCAGCTCTAAAGCAAAAGGGGGTCCAGCCTGGTACTAGTAAGGTGTACCCAATAAAGTGGCCAGCGAGTGTTTACCCAGTTACAGACTTACAGTAAAATAAATATGAAGAAGCTCTTCTGTAAGAACCTTCATAATGTAGATATGAATAAAACCTGAAAAATAATTGTTGTGGATGTTTTTTGACTGGGAAAAAAATGTGAAAGTCTAAAAATGTGTATTGCAATTGAACTCATACATACAAATACAAAAATGATAAAAGTGTGAATATAAAAGAAGTGTATTTTGGATGCTTTCGTTGCATCAGACACAAAACAAAACACTTTATGAAAAGCCAAAAGCCCCAAATCTCTAAATCTCAGAACTGACAGGCGCATGAAGAACAGTTTTGTTGCCTGCAGTGTCTCGCCGTAAGACATTAAATTCTCAGCTTTATGTTAAAGTAATGAAGAATCCTCTCAGAGGGGTGAATTAAAGCCCAGCGGACATTAAAAGCAATTGCTCTGCTGTCACCACAGTGCTGCTGGAGTGAGTTTCTATCACAACACTCATATCTACACCTGATAATACACGATAATCTTCTGACTAATATTCATGTGGGTGAATGTCACCAAAACTGTGAAAAGGGTGTCAGATTTTAACAATCAAAAGAAACAAAGGGACAGTTCACCAAGAATGAACATTTGCTGATCATTTACTCACCCTCTGATCATCTTACAAGTGAAATTTTGGTTCTTCAGCAGAGTATTAAAAGATGAGTTGTAGTTGAAACTGCTCTGTGGAGATTCATAAAATGTAAGTCAAATATTATGAAGTAAAAAAAACATACAGGCAAAACAAATGTAATACTTGTGGTTCCTGATGAAGCAGATCAATCTGTGCAAGAAACTGAACATTATTTACAGCAATAACATATGTACTGTATATACAGTTGAAGTCAGAACTATTAGCCCTACTGAATGATTAGCCCTCCTGAATTATTAGCCCCCCTGTAAATCGTTTATCCTGATTTCTGTTTAATGGAAAGACAACTTTTTCAACACATTTGTAAACATAATAGTTTTAATAACTCATTTCTAATACCTGATTTATTTCATCTTTGCCATGATGACAGTAAATAATATTTTACTAGATATTTTTCAAGATACTAGTATTGAGCTTAGTGACATTTAAAGGCTTAACTAGGTTAATTAGGTTAACTAGGCAGGTTAGGGTGATTAGGCAAGTTATTGAATAACAATGGTTTGTTCTGTAGACCAGTGTTTCCCCAACCCTGTTCCTGAAGGCACACCAACAGTACACATTTTCAACCTCTTCCTAATCAAACACACCTGAATCAACTTATAACATCAGAAGAGACTCCAACACCTGAAGTTAATGGGTCAGAAAAGGGAGACATCCAAAATATGTACTGTTGGTGTGCCTCCAGGAACAGGGTTGGGAAACACTGCTGTAGACTATCGGAAAAAAATAGCTTAAAGGGGCTAATAATTTTGTCCCTAAAATGGTTTTTAAAAAATTAAAAACTGCTTTTATTCTAGCCGAAATAAAACAAATAAGACTTTCTCCAGAAGAAAAAATATTATCAGACATACTGTGAAAAATTCCTTGCTCTGTGAAACATTGTTTAGGAAACATTCAAAAAAGAAATAAAATCAAAAGGGGGGCTAATAATTCTGACTTCAACTGTGTAACAAACATATTTTCATTGTTTTGCCTGTAGATGTTCTGATCTTTTTATACTCTAAAAGTGCTAGCCATTGAAAATGTTTTGTTGGTGAATGCACTGTAAACCTAAAATTGCAAGACAACTGGCTGCACAGCTTTTTTTGAGTTGACTCAAGTTAAAAAGCTCTGCAGCAGGCTGCCTTACAATTTTAAGTTGATGTTTTTAAGCTGTTTCACAGTGTGGAGGGTACACTGTAAAAAAAAAAAGTGATTAGTTGACTTAAAGTGAGTAAACCAGTTGAAGTTAAATCAACTGAACAGTTTCAAGATACAATGGGTTCACACACTTTAAGTCAACAGGTTTACTCACTTTTTTTTAAGCAACCAATAGCTTTTTACAGCGTAGTCATTGTTTTGACATATAATAATGTTATTAATATGTTATTACTAATAATGTCCTTAAGTACTAGCATAATGATGCCAGTAAGAAAACCAGTGTACAAGAGTAAAGTTAACCAAAACCAAAAATAAAAATCGTAAAATGAATATGAGTTTTGCTAGAGATAAAGTGAACGAATTGAAAACAATATACACCAACTTAAGCTCTGTGCTAAATACAGTGGAGGAAATAAATCAAAGTCACATGCATTGCTCAGGTGTGATTTTTCAGACATAAACACTGTGCAAAAATCTTGATGGTTCTGTGGGTCTCGTCTATCAAATCTGATCTTTAATTTGTATTTTCTATTGGATTCGAGTCAGGTGATTGGCTGGGCCATTCTACAGCTTGATTTTCTTTCTCTGACACCATTTGAGAATTTCATTGGCTGTGTTTTGGATCATTGTCTTGCTGAAAAGTCCACCCTGGTTTCATCTTCTTCCTGCTAATGTAGATGTTGAACTGAAGCAACTAATATTAATTTACAATGATGAAGAGCAGAGGGTTGCTGAAGAACTACTGAGAGATTTCAGCCGCTGTCTGGGCTTTCATTGCCTTTGTACACCTCCCTTTCTTCATGTGTTCTATACTTTTTCCCTGTGTCATTTCATTTTACTACACAGAACTTAATTTGTGAACTAATTAGTTTTGTTTTCTTCGCATATATGGATTTCTTTGGTTGTTACCAACATGTGAAAATTTCAAGTCAACGGCACCTTTAGAAATATTTTCTGAGAAAAATGGTGACTTGTTCAATACTTATTTCCCCCATGTATTTCTCATGCTATTAATCTGAACAACTAAAATCAAAATAAATATGTATAAATTAATACAGACATGTTTTTAATATAAAAAGTAACAACACAAATGACAGAAACGCACCAAAATTAATAAAACCAATACATTTTAATGAACACAAATATAAAAATAAAAGAAACATATCAAAACGTTGACACAAGAACCTCCATGATACTAAAACGCAATCATATTGATAAACACATTTAAATATCCTCTCTGCATTGCTAAATGTATTGACATACACTATATGACAGTGTTTTGTTTTTATTTGCAAAGAAACAAAGAACGAGAGCTCCAAAAAAAAGTATTTTATTCATATTTACATATACGATTCATGGGAAACTAATTCCACCAAACAAACGCACAATTAATTTAATTAAATCTGAATAATCATAATTTAATAAATAAAAAAAATAAGAATGAATGTACAGATAATACCCTGTTGTCAAAAATTAAATGAGGTCCAGTGTTTTGGTAAAGTCAACATGAAATTTTTACTGACAACAAAGTTTAATGCACTTAAAATGCATTTTGATGACAAACAAAACATGCACCGATGATGAACCGTCCATAATAAAACACTGAGTAAAGTAATCAGGGTCAGTTTTAATTTCATGTTGACTTTAAAAGCGTCAGTCCCATCAAAATCCACACATTTATGTTGATTACGCATTCAAAATGAATCATGTATCTGATGTAAAACAGCCCAAACTCTGCGAACGCTAAGAATAAATATTTCCAAACGGGTCTGAACTCTGTAAGAAAGGCACACACTCCATTTCAGACAGATTTCAAACGTTAAAAGTGTTTGTGTTTTCCGCAGACCAACATTTACACACATTTACTCCTCTCATTTCCAGAGGGATTCGCCGATGTACGCAATAAACAACAGCCGCTTGAGTTTCAGAGCGTTTAATCAAACACATGACATACATAATTGCCTTTTTCGCCCCCTTTTTACGACCGCAGAGACTAATTCAGCGTTTGTCCGTAATCTTGTGAAGAAGCTGAACGTTTCCTCCGGAGGGTTGCGGTTTTGTCATACAGTAGATTATTCGTTTATTCTCTTGCGACGTCTTGTTGTTGTTTTTTTCAGGTGTCATGTTTCAGGCACTCGTAGTTTCATCCGGCGCTGTGGTGGGTGTGGCCAAACTTGTACACTATGCATATTCATCTCCACGGTTTTAATATTCATTAGGTCCGCTCGTTACATATTCATGACTCTAGAATTCAATAAAATCTTTATCCATGTACAACGATATTTAAATTATGTCATTTAAGGCAGTCCAAACATTTACAAAAGGAAGTAAAAGAGAAGAGAGATCATTGCGGAAGAAGAAGAAGAAGAAAAAAAAACTCCTATCCTTTATCGCAGTAATAGTCCAGTTTTTGTTAAGGAGGGGAGAGTTTTTTGTTTTTTTTTGCAGTTCGTACACGAGACCCAAACACATATCAGATCAGTCTGTGATTATATGTGCACTGATGGCACGCTCTGGTTCAGTACCTGCACTCTCATCACCTGGACGCTGGTCATGATCTTCTTCTGGTGGCCCATTAATGTGACGCCCAACCGCTGGATGTCGCTGTGGTGGATGGAGAAAAAGAAATGATATTAAATGTCATGCCTCAGTTAGAAAAATTAAACAAAGTGGAAACGTTTTATTTAGTTTAGGTCACAATTCATGCTATTGTAACGAATGTGGTAGATTATCATTCATCCGTCCACCAGAGGGAGCTCTCTCCCGAATATTGACTGGGTACTTCCTCTGTGGTACTTCCTGGTAGCCACCATATATAAGCACACTGTTTATGACTGTTCTTTGCGAAGTATTGCCAGTTCAGTTACCAAGCGGTTTCCTACTGTTGTGTTTGCTATTGTGTTATGACCTTTTTGCCTGCCTTTTGACTACTGCTTTTTGGATTTTGGAATCTGCCTTGTTTGCTTTTTTCGGACTGCCTCTTTGTTTGCTTGACTTAGCCTGGTTAGGATTACGATTCTGCCTTTGTTTGATGTTCGCTGTTTACTTAATAAACCTCCAGCGTTTGGATTCAATCAGCCTCCATGTCTTCACCTACGGCTCCCTCACAGATATTAACTATTGGCGTATTACTTGCATATTATTATGACTGTTTATTAGGAGTTCTCATGGATGGGCAAAAATACATTGAAATGTAGTTGAATTAAAATACCAAATACCTCAATTTTGCATGTATTACAGTTTTTCTCAGTGGCTTTGGTGCATTTCTCACAACACTATTTACATTTGCACAACAGTTAATGCATTTCTCAAAACAATTTGTCATTTGTGCACATCATAGTAGCAGTTTCTCATTCCTTCCAACAAATTTCAAATGCTTTTGGACATGCATCAATTGCTATCATACAACTCTCTGCTGTTTTATACCGTTATCATTTTCTTATGTCATGTCAGTCTAAAAATTCAGTCTAAACTTGTGAATGCTGAAAAGTCATTCCATATAAAACTAATAGTTCTCACTTCATTAGTATTTACAAACAAAAATGTTGAACTTGTTATCAAAATCTGACAAGAAAATTATGTTATTTTTTTTATTTATTTTTTTTCTGAAAATGTCTTCCAAATTGAACAATTTCCTGAATTATTTACAGACCTGTGTATGTTGTAGGTTCAGTTCCAATATGTACTGCAATATTGCTTACAGTTGTGCACAGCTCTACCCAAAGGAAGTTCGTTATTGTTGTAAATAAGGGTGTGTTTATTCTTATGCACAATGCTGTGAATAAATTAGAATTGTAAAGAGCAAATGCAGTACAATGTGAAACATACATATTTAGTGTCTTGTACTCAGATACCTCACTAAATACAGTAATGTCTAACTTTACTGTCGTTTCAAATAGCTGTGCAAATAGTATATAGTGCTGTCTTGAACATTTTCAGTGAGACACTGCTCGCTGCAGAGCCATTGAGCTCCAGCGAGGGGGAGCTTGAGCTCTCGCTCCTCCTCCTGTAAGCTGTTTTAATGCGTACACCCACCCCTAACCCCAACCCCCAGTGACATCACTCATAGAAGAAGTGCAAGGAACGAGGAGCTGGAGCTCTCCCTTGCTGAAGCTCAGCTCTGCCCAAGTGGCTCTGCAGTGAGCACCACTTGTTTTCAGTACGTGTCACCAAAATCCGACTTTTTTGCATTGGAAAGAAACTTACAGAGTAAAGTGTCATAATGAAAACATGACAAAGCCATTTGACTATCTTGTTTATAAACAATGGTGTCAGGACTTTTCATCTTGATGACACTGACACTTTCATTGACATCAACACTTGCTTTTGAAGAATGAGCTTTCCATTTTGAGCAAGTGACACGCTTTTGCAGGTTATCAACTAGGTTTTGCAGTTTGTACTAATTGTTTTGAGAAATGCATTAAGTGTTGTGCAAATGTAAATAGTGTTGTGAGAAATGCACCAAAGCCACTGAGAAACTGTAAATTAAGCTACAAAATACAGCAGACACAAGTATCAAATTAAAATACCGTATTTTGCATTTTGAAAATACTACAAAATATTTTTACACGGGAGTATAACATTTCTTCGCAGACCTGCTATCAATAGGCCTATTCGATCAATACATTACCTTTACCATTAAACTGACTTGGTGAAGTAATCAATGTTTGATAACAGCTTTTTTCTGAGCAAGTTTACGTCAGCCACTGTAGAACCTGTTTTTATGTTGTTTGTGTCATGATCAGTGGGTGGGGAAAAGGAGCGAGAAACCAAGTGCAGGGAAAAAAATGGTATTTATTTATAATAAAATAAAATAAACGGCAAAATAAACTACCCAGAGGGAGAAAACATTAATAAAACAAATAAACAAATAAACAAACAAACTTGACTGGGCAGGCTGGCAGAGATCAGGACTGGAACACACAGGACAAGGCAACATACGATGATGAACTGGCACAGGGCAGCAGACATGAGGGGAATATAAGCAGAAATAATTAACACACAAACAGGTGAACATAATAAACTAATAATGGGTTAACAAGGAGGGTGGGACTAGACAATAGATGGAAGAGAACTAAAGACTCACATAAAACAAGACTAGAAAACGCAGCCAATGAGATAACTCATGAACCACGTGTTCATATGACAACACTAAAGCATGCGATGCATGTAAACACAACACCAACAGAGAACTGAACGCGAGACATGAGTTCACAATGAATGAAAACACTCACCGTGCACTCACACACGCAGGATGCATGTTTCACCCCAGCGCCAACTGAAACCGAAACCAACTAGACTGAGGTGCTGGGAATGAAACCCCAAACAGCAGACAGACGAACACTAACTGTGCGTTCACACAGAAAGCGGTGAGAGCGTCCAAGGTCGCTCTGGCCGCCCTGGCGACAACGCTGTCTGCCTTCAGCTCCGGCGGCGAGAGCGTCAAAATTCGCTTCATTGATCTCGTATTTAAAGAAGCCGTTGCAGCATTTCAGTTACATTCCTGCATAAAACATGCTTTCTAGCGTGAAAATGTTGCGCACTTCTTAAATCCATTTAACAATGGCAGATCAAGTTGCGTGTGGTGTGGCTTTGCTCCACTTAATTATTCAATGTGTCCATATGTCTGAAATATCCTGAAGCAGCAATACTGTTTTGTACTGTCGCATGAGATTCCCGGGTTTTTAAAGATAAATATATATAACATTAATGCACATCAGTAGCTTGCCAGTAACTTATTTAATGCATGTTCCTGTAAGAAAACATTGTAAATAATAAAAAATCCGGCGACCGTAATAAACAAACCCCTGGGAACAACTGTGGTCGGAACCGAAATCGAAACCGAAACCACGTCATAGCTCATTACCATAAAGTTGACTTGATTTCAACTCTCCTCGATGCCCCTCGATGCTGCTCCTCGCCGCTTATCGCCACCGGCTCTCATTGAAAATGAATGACTTCTGGCTACTTTGACGCTCTCGCCGCTTTCGATGTGAACGTACGGTAACACCAGAATGAGAGCGCGCTTCGCAAACACGCCCAGACGCATCAAACGGGAACGTGCATGGTCCAAGCGTGCTCACAAATGGCACTCATACAGAGACACACACAAGTACAGAAAAGCAGTGCTCGACTTAAGAAAACTCTAGTCGAGCACGACACACAAGACATGACAGGACTAGCGTCTGTACTCTGCCACTAAAACAAAAACTACTAAGACTAGACTGGCAGAACCCTGACTTATTTCTTGCCATCTACATCAGCAATTCATCCAAAACTACTATTATTTGTGCCGTTTACTCATTCTGCCAAGATGTTTTCAGTTCTTCTTTAACTGGAGGAGTCTTAGTGAACACCAGTTCACCATCTTTAGGTGTTTTATTATTCTAAAGTTCGTCTGAATTTCCGCCTGCAGCACTGAGACTGAGAATGATTATGTGCTGAAGGCTCCGCATCCGGTTCTTAAGGACTGATATTTCATTCCATCTCATTTCTTAAGCAAAGATGCATAATTTCCATCCATACTACCAGCCTTGACCACCTTCATTATCAATTTTCTGCTCTGATCTCAAACATATATGTAAATAGCTGAGATAGCACCAATCAGTGGCTGCATTTTTATGATGTCATCATGTAGACTTACAAAGTATTTTACAGTATTTAAAAAATACAAGACACTAAAGTATTTTGATACAAAATATAAACCCATTTTCATCAACCCCATCAAATACAAATTAAAAATACTATTTTGTATTTAAAATACGTATTTGAAATATATGTATCATAAATACTGCCCATCCCTGGTAGTTATAAAGTATGATCTTATTCTGCACCCAAAACCAACTTCAACCTTACAAACTATTAATAAACAGCTAATAAGTGGCTTATTAAGCTAGTAGTGTTAGTTAATGCTTTGTTAATACCGTGAGCTGTGACCTAAAATAAAGTGTTACCGCATTTTCTTATTACGGTTTTGGTTTATTGCCCACATCTTATTTTATTTTTATTGACAAAAGACATAATACAGTGCAAAAGTCACTATATGTAAATATACAAAGTTGAGGTCAAAATTATTAGCCCCAAATTGAGCTAGCAAGCAAACTAACCGCACCAGAAAACGTAGGTGAGGTAAATGATTTAATTACAAATCATATACATCAATAAGTTGTTTTGTGGTATTTATTTGGTGATGTATAAAAAAACTGCACCAAAATAATTCTTTATTTGTCAATAAAAGAACATATTTCCATTCAGCTTGTGAAGTTTAATGCCAATGTACCCCGAAAAAAGTTTCCATTTTTACTATCAATACCTCCCATTGATTAAAGGCTGCAGTGTCTCCCAATCCACTAAAACTATACCAACAGGACCAACCTATTGGCCAGACGACGGCCACACAGTCCTGAAACTGCATCTAATGACCATTGATCATCTGACTTGAAGAGGTGACGATCAATCAAGGCCTTAAAGCCATAAAGACACCTTCAATCTGTCCTCCATCCACCTCCGCCAGCTGGAGTCCTGCGAACTGAGCGGCTTCATTTCTGCGTTAGCAATCTGGAGCACTCCATCGTGTTACGGAGTAAGAACTCAATCAACTCACTGTTGTTTCATGCTCATCACATGTCCAAGTGTGCGATACCCTCCTGCGGCAAAGTGGTCCTTATAGCGGCCCATTTTAATGGTGTCCAACCACTCGTCCACCGATCTGCAGCTGGTGAAATCAGGAATACTTCTGTTCATCAAAGGACTGTTTAGTCTGAAATGAGAGCGGAGGGAGTGAGGAGACACGTACGAGATGTACCTTTGAAATGCTGCGAGCGCGGGCAGAAAATCAATATGAGTTAAAATGATAGAGAAGGTACAAAGGGGGTGGGGGTGGGGGGAGGCTGTAGGTCTGGCCGGTTCAGGTAGATTAATACAGGGATGAAATCCTTATTTCTTCCCATCAGCGCATCTGGATATGCACCGGCAACTTGACAGCACTTGGCGCTCGGAGCTGAGCAATTTATACAAGTCCAATTGTGAAAGCAGAAGCGTTCGTTTTCGGTTCACCACAGATCAATGTCAATATAGCGCAGAGGTCTTTTATTTAACAGCGAACACATCTATTTGAGACCAGCTTATTGGAAAATGTACACTGGCGTCTTAAAGCTGCAGATTCACAGCTACTTGGATCAAACTTTTTTGTCGACTTTGTACGACTTGAAAATGATCAAATGTGCTTAGCCTTTTTCTTGTTCAGATTACCTGTTTACAATGAGCTGAAACGAATCAATTCTTGACTCTAATTAATTTATTATCATTTATAGATAGACAGACAGACAGACAGACAGACAGACAGACAGACAGACAGACAGACAGAGATAGACAGACAGACAGAGATAGATAGACAGACAGACAGACAGAGATAGACAGACAGAGATAGATAGATAGATAGATAGATAGATAGATAGATAGATAGATAGATAGATAGATAGATAGATAGATAGATAGATAGATAGATACTGTAGATAGATAGATAGATAGACAGACAGACAGACAGACAGACAGACAGACAGACAGACAGACAGACAGACAGACAGACAGACAGACAGACAGATAGACAGATAGATAGATAGATAGATAGATAGATAGATAGATAGATAGATAGATAGATAGATAGATAGATAGACAGACAAACAGACAGACAGACAGACAGACAGACAGACAGACAGACAGACAGACAGACAGACAAACAGACACTATGGATGGATGGATGGATGGATGGATGGATGGATGGATGGATGGATGGATGGATGGATGGATGGATGGACGGACAGACAGACAGACAGACAGACAGAGACTATAGATAGATAGATAGATGGATAGATAGATAGATAGATAGATAGACAGACAGACAGACAGACAGACAGACAGACAGACAGACAGACAGACAGACAGACAGACAGACAGACAGACAGACAGACAGTCTATGTTGGGTCAACATGAATTATGTTGGTTTAACTACCTGGAGAGTGGATGAGTAGTTCCTAACATGCTCTTGTATTAAGAGGGGGAAATGTTGACGATAACAATAATCTAGAGTGTTTAAAAGGGATAGTTCCCCCAAAAATTAAAATTGCCTGTTTTTTCTTTCTCATGTGGTTTTAAACCTTTATAAATTTCTTTCATCTCTTGAACAAAAGAAAAAATATTGAATTGCTACCAATTGGCCTCCATTGTTCATTATTTCCTATTATGGAAGTCACTAGGTACCTACCAGCATTTTTCTAAATATCTTCTTCTGTGTTTAACAGAAGACAGAAACTCAAATAGGCTCTGGATATGGGTATCTATTACATGATATTAAATGCGAATGTGATCTTGTAATACTGCGCCCACGACATTTGTCATTGAAATAATGACACAGGTAGTTGGTAGATCTGTGTAAAAAAGGCCTGCCGCCACAGCTGGAAGAAATCCTACAGGAAACACTGAGCCTAAATAACCATAACGTAAATAGCCGGGTTTGACGCATTTTAGGGTCTCCTTGAAACAATTCCGTTGTGTTCTGTACGCGTGGTGAGCATTTGCAGCATGTGTGCTGTCAAATGGATAATGATCTTATATAAGTTTACTGTTTAGTAATTGCATGCATTTTCTTTAATTGCAGCACGTTAAGCTCTCCTGGTCACTGTACATATTAACCACTCACAGAAATACACATGCATTGTACACACAAATACACCTACACAAACCCTGGTGTGTTACTTGGGTTAATAAAGACTTTTGAACTTCCATGTCATAATATAATACATTTTAGGTATGTTGTAATATAAAGTTACCATATATGGTTCTTCACCCGATCACCATTTCATCATTATCATTTATATTCTTATTATTTTGAGCATGACACCTACAGTACAAAGTGTATATGACTGTATTTTTCCTGAAGATGTTGTATTGATCAGATGAGCTCACCTGCACAATGTTTCCACTGATTTGAGTGTTTCTGGAGTGCGGATCAGTTTGTCCAGGACTGTGACGATCTGGCAGAATTTGGGTCTTTCGTTGCGGTCTTTCTGCCAGCAGTCCAGCATGAGGGTGTGGAGGGCCCCGGGGCAGCCCATGGGGGCCGGGAGACGGTAACCCTCCTCTACGGACTTGATCACCTGAGGAAAAAAAAAGAATTAATATGTGAGATATTGCATTGATTTTTCTGTTTGCCGAAAAAGTAGCATTTCCATGTAGACAGATTGATTTACTCACGTTTACTGTAATTTAATCCCAAGATAAATTTAGCAGGTGTTAAGAATATTATCAGTTATTTTAATGAAGATTAAAAATACTGCCTAAATATCTGTGGAAACAATTTAAATGATTGTTAAAATTGCTATTATTTTTTGTCATGATTATTCTTATTATTATTATAATAAAAAAATAAAATAATAATTATTATTACTATTAGTGAATTAGTAGTAGTTAATATTCAAGATTATTTAAAACAATAAATAAGGTTGTGTATGAAATTTAAGACAAAATATGAATAGGTTTTTATAAAATAGTTATAATATTATTTATATTATAGTTTTTTAATATTCTTTTAAAATATTTTATTATTGGGACTGATCAAATAATGTGAAAAAGAATTTACCTCTATCTTATCTTATTTATGGATAATGCATCTTTAAATTAATCAAATATGTGCTCCTTTAATAATAATAATAATAATAATAATAATGATAATAATAATATTTTAATACTTTTATTATAATAAAATGTTTTAATATTTTGGATTAAAGGCTTTATATCAACAACAACAATATAATAATAATAATAATAATAATAATAATAATAGTTAAATAACTTATGTTTTGTAATGTTATTTTGGTTTAAAGGCTTATTATCATCAACAACAACAACAACAACATAATAATAATAATAATAATAATAATAATAATAATAATAATAATAATAATAATAATAATAATAATAATAATAATAAATGATAATAATATTAGTTAATTAACATATGTTTTGTAATGTTATTTTGGTTTAAAGGCGTATTATGAATAACAACAATATAATAATAATAATAATAATAATAATAATAATAATAATAATTTTTATACTTTTAATAATAAAACGTTTTAATATTATTTTGGTTTAAAAGTTTAATAATAACAACAATATAAAAATTATAAAAATAATAACAACAACAACAACAACAATAATACTAATAATATTGTGCTTTTTACTATTATTTTGTTTAAAAGGATTATCAAAAAAAAACTACTGCATAGAATAATATGTAAAAATTCTCATATTCAAATGATGATTTGCTGTATGCTAGCAAACTCCTCAGAACACAGCTCATAGTATTGTGAACAAGTGTTGTTTTAGACCCACATCTCTGTTGGTCAAGTTCCAATATGGCCTTTCTCCATATGACATCACTTCCCACATCACCACTCCATAACTCCACACGTCACTGGAGGAGGAAAACTTGCGATAGGCGATGGCCTCCGGTGCCGTCCAGCGGATGGGGATCTTTCCTCCCTGAAATGACACACAGAAGGAGGGAAAATAACCAGCATTCAAGTGTAAAATCGCTCTCTATTGCTCTGATGGACGTAGCCTTCACATGCTGCATCTAACATAGATAAACAGCACAGTGACAGACAAGAATGAAGCAGATCTCTGTTACTACAGTAAGAACTTTCCCAATGGTTATTTGATATATTTGTTATGAAGTTAATTCAAGCCGTTTTGCAACAATGAGTCACACACAATATCGTTATAAAGTTCATGCACAAACACACACACAATTAGCTTTCCACTGTTTTTGCAGGATACACTGCTTATATACACTGTTGTATAAAACATCTGTTATGTTAATGTACAAAATAAACCTGATTTAACGTCCACAACCGGGATTGAATTGTTGTCTTTTATAATTGTACTGACATGCGGCTGTGGTGAAGAATTACGAAGCAATTTCACTGTCTTTATTACACATGTGCACTGCTTTAAGGACCATTTCCACTGAGTGGTACGGTACGGTTCGGTTCGTTTTGGTACGCTTTTATAGCCGTTTCCACTGTCAAGCGTACCGAACCGTACCATACCACTTTTTCGGCACTCTTTCAAAAGGGTACCAAACACGAGAAAGGGTACCAAAAGGCGGAGCTAGACGCGCAGCTGAACGCTATTGGTTTACAGAGATGCGTCATTCGCTTACGCAACAAGCCAGAATGAAAACAAAAAAACCACCATATTTAAAATACACACACAGCCGAGAGATTACAGCGGAATTATTTATACATATAATAACGAGCCATGGTCGACCCTTGCTCAAACAAACCTTGTCATCGTCTTGATAAACAGCCACAAAGCCATGGAGTAGAGCAGATTTACCCTGTGTCCCGTAGTTTTTTTACGAGCCAGTCTGAAGTGCGAGCGGTTTCACTATTTTGCTTGTGCTCGCCACGCGCCTATATCTGAAATAACAAACTTTTTGAGCTGATGATAATAACCTGCGCTTGATTATTGATGTGCTTTTGAAACCCGATCCTGTCAGACACTGACAAACGCGAGAGTGAAGCGCGAAAAAACAAAGAATGCCGGAAAAAAAGGAGCTCATTATTTTTCAGCAAACATGAACAAACTGCCTTGTTTAACTATTATTGTTATTCTCACCTTTTGGACTAATATGAACTCAGAATGATGGAATTACTGTCTAACAGAGGCTACATGTGCTGCTGAAGATTACAGACACAGATAAGAGGTTTACACGGACTGTAGGCTATATTTTGTGTTGCTTTTTAACCTAAATACGAACGAAATGTCTGCTGTGTGTTCTTCTGTAATTGATAACATATCAGAGACTGTAAGGGGCTGTTTGTGTTTATATATGTTCATTTATTTAGTTATTTAATATAATTACAGACGTTACAGTAGGCTGTTTCGCACTGTCATTGATCTGCAGTTATAATCAAC
The DNA here is from genome assembly GCF_903798145.1 of Danio aesculapii. Taxonomy (NCBI): domain Eukaryota; kingdom Metazoa; phylum Chordata; class Actinopteri; order Cypriniformes; family Danionidae; genus Danio; species Danio aesculapii. The sequence goes on along the minus strand of NC_079445.1, from coordinate 39,594,824 downwards.
TCATGTTCATTGAAAAATTACTAATAAACATTTATACACAAGTATTTATGTGTATAAAGCATCTGTTTTGTGAGAAGTGCTTTTCATATGATATGTGAATGACCTGTACAGCATTATTGTAGACATTTCCTCGAGCGAGAATGACGTCGACTGAAACTTTCTGTCATACACCACGCCCACCAAAAGGGTACCCTTGTTAGTGGAAACGCAAGCCTGATAAAGGAGACCCGTACCAAACCGAACCATACTGTACCAGTCAGTGGAAACGAGCCATTAGAAACGTTTTAAACTTGTAAAACTCTTTCTTGAGGTGCAGATGATCACAGAGAACTAAGATCTTTTAATCCCAGTTGCTTTACGCACATCCTGTATTGTGGATACGATCATGTGTTACCAGTGTTGGGGAGGTTACTTTGGAAATGTAATACATTACAGGTTACAAATTTCCCTATTTAAAATGTAATAAGTAGTGTACCTTTTCAATTACATTAGGCAATAAAAAAAGAGGCTTATTGTGTTTACATCACTCCAGTATGACTTTGGACACACTATACCTAAACACAGTTCTGTCCAAACAGCAAACAAAAGATGGTTTTCATCATAGGTGCCCTTTAAACTCACGCTGGTAGTATATGCTGCATCAGGATCGTCCTCCAGCACTCGTGAAAGCCCGAAGTCTGAGATCTTGCACACCAGATTACTGTTGACCAGAACGTTCCTGGCAGCCAAATCCCGGTGGACGTAACCCAGATCAGCCAAGTAAGTCATGCCAGCTGCGATGCCACGCAGAATCCCAACCAGCTGAATAATGGTGAACTGACCGTCGTGTCTCTGTTTGCAGGGGGAGAGAAAGCAGAAAGGTTGAACTGGGCTTCACAGGGAGATTCACTGAGGCGAAGCTGAACTACAGAGATATAAGAGAACAAACTGAAACGTGTTTACAGACCCTCAAGAAAGAGTCCAAGGAGCCGTTCTCCATGTACTCTGTGATGATCATTACTGGTTTGCCTTGGTGGAGAACGCAGAAAACACAGAGAAGAAGAAAAAACATGGAGAAGAAGAAGTCAGGAGATCGGAGGCATGATGCAAGAGAAACTAGAGCTCTTCTTCACTTTTTACTCTGCTGTGGGTGAATTATTGAGTACCAGTGTACATTCAGTCAGTCATTATTAAGAGATAAACCTAGACAAGGTGATCAGAAAGCTGAAGGGGTTTTATATTTCAACACAATAGGGTTTATTGTGCAGTTTTCTTGCATAATACAATACTACTTAAGAAATCTATGGATAAATTCACCATGATGAGTTTGTGAGTAATGTAAATATTAACAGAATTAATTTGAAGATTCAATACAATTGAATTTAAAAATAATAATTTAAATGACTGATATTTAATTATTATTTACCATATTTTTCATTCATTTTCTTTTCAGCTTAGTCCTTTTTTTAATCTGGGATCGCCACAGCGGAATGAACCGCCAACTTTTCCAGCATATGTTTTACAAAGCGGATGCCCTCCCAACTGCAACCCATCACTGGGAAACACCCATTCATAGTCATTCACACACATACACTACAGACAATTTTAGCTTACCCAATTCACCTACAGCACATGTTTTTGGACTTGTGTGGCAAACCAACACGAGGAGAACATGCAAACTCCACTCGAAAATGCCAACTGACCCAGCTGAGGCTCGAACCAGCAATCTTCTTGCTGTGAAGGGACAGCCCTACACACTGCGCCGCCAATACCATATTTATATAGTATATTATTTTATTATTTACAAAATTAATTAGAACTTTTAAGAGTTAATACTATTGATTTAAAAAATATCATTAAAACTACGGGTTTTCAAATGATATTAATAATTATATTAATAATTAATAACATTTTTATATATTCACAAAATTAGTTTAATCTTTTAAGATTCAATACAATTGAATTTTTTTAAAATTATAAATAAAATGACTGATTTTATATTAAATAATATTTTTATATGATCATATTTTACATATTTTTATATATTATTTAAATAAACTATAATGTATTTATTAATAAATTAGATATTTTTAAAATATATTAAAATTTTTTTTTTATAAATATATATGCATTTAAAACTTCTAACATAATAAATATACAATTATATATCATAATAAATATAATTATAATCACATTTCAAATGCATTAAAAAATAAACAAACTATAAAAAAATAAATAAAATAAGTGAATATAAATTTAAGTATTGCGAGAATAATAATTTAAAACAACAGTTAAACTGATTATTTATAATAAATACAATATAATTAATTGACAATTTACACTTTTAAATGTTTAAAAGTATGTAGCAAACTTTTATAAATACATTAATATTTATAAAAGATATGTTAAATTGTGTTATATATGAAATTACATATACATACATATATATGAAATTACATATACACAGATATATAATATATATATATATAAATATATAATTCTATAATTTTTATTTTATAATAATAATAATAATAATAATAATAATAACAATAATAATAATAATAATAATAATAATAATAGTCAGTAAACTGATTAATTATAATCTATACCAGGGTTCACCAATCTCGTTCCTGCAGGGACACCGGACCTCCAGGGTTTAGCTCCAACTTGCCTTAAAACACCTGCCTGGGTGTTTCAAGTATACCTAGTAAGACCTTGATTAGCTTGTTCAGGTGTATTTGATTAGGGCTGGAGCTAAAATCTGCAGGACACTAGACCTCCAGGAACAACTTTGGTGATCCCTAATCTATATACTATAATTAATTTATAAAATGCATTAAATTTTACTTTAAAAAGTCAGCAAACCCATTGACTTAACTTTTATAATTATGCATATAGTTTGTTTACTTAATACATGTAAGACAACGAGTTTATTCTCTTTTTTATATAAAGTCAACATATCGCTTTTTACAGTGTATAAGCTTACAAGCATTCAGCACTCCAGCAAATGAATACAAGTGTATGAAGACAAAAAGACGTGTTTGATTCTTACTGCGAGTAACCACCCCCTCGAGGTGGATGACATTCGGGTGGTCAAACTGTGCCATAATGCTGGCTTCAGCCAGGAAATCTCTCCTCTGCTTCTCGGTGTATCCGGCTTTAAGAGTCTTCAGAGCCACCGGGACGTCACGTTTCCCCGGCAGCTTCATCCGGCCGTAACACACTTCCCCAAATTCTCCTAAACAGCGCCAGAACAGAGGACAGTGAGCACTCATGCTGGAAGAGGAGGACTCATTTAATCCTACAGACCTTCATAATCACGTTCCCATCACAGCCTCTGTTTTAATGAACTTAAAGCAAGGTCTAAAGCACACGATGCAGGTGCATTAAGAGTGTGTCCGAGTCAGTGGTGTAAAGTAACAAATTAGAATACTCTAATTACTATAAATGGAGTAGTTTTTCCTCAGGAATTGTTCTTTACCAAGTTGTTTTAAAATTGTTTACTTTTACTCTTCCTTGAGTACATTTTTAGTGCTGTGTCTGTGCTTTTACTTCACTATTTTCCTTCAACCTGCAGTCACTATTTTGTCTTGTCTAAAGGGATTGGCTTAAAAAGTATCAGAAAAATCTGTCCTGTGATTCCTGTCCAATCAAATTGCACATAGAACGTAAATAATACTGAACTACCTGAAGATATAGGCTATTTATAAATGCAGCAAACCTTTTGGAAGCATCCAAAAGGATGTCCAAAAGCTTTACATGCAATATTGGTGAAACAGTTTAGACTGAATGTCAATAATGAGAAGATGAAGGATGTTTACTATATGATGACTGAAATCGCCAATTGGCTTTAAACAATATCTAAATGCACTACAGAATGTTACGTTTTCACACATGCATGCACAGATTGCATGTAAACGCATCGGCCATTCACATCGTAATACTCACTACTCTTGATTTCCTAACCTGATTTCACCAAGTAGGACATGTTCCTGGATTAACATCTATGCCAATCAGAATTAGGGGATTATCAGCCAATCAGATTTAGGTGATATGGTTACATGATGCATGATTGTTATCCAACTATTATTCCCCATGAATAAATGTCAGTATTTGATGTCAATATGACGTTGGCTTAAGAGGTTTACTCGACGTTGGATTTTGGTCACTTTCTAACACAACCTAAAATCAACCAAATATCAACATCATTTGATGTCATTATTGGGCATCAATATAATGTTGTTCTTAGATGCTGGCTAGGCACTGAATTTTGCTCATCTGACATCACAACCTAAATCTAACCTAGTATTAACGTCTTATGCTGTCGTGTGCCGGCTGGGTAATAACTAGATGCACTACAGAATGTTACGTTAACACACATTCACATATTACATGTAAATGCATCCTCTTTTTACATCATAACACTCCCTACTCTTGAATACTTTTGAAAGGGCTCATATTTTGAGTAATATTGACAAATACTTTTACTCTACTTGCGCTACATTTTTAGGCAAGTAATGGTACTTTTACTCGAGTATGATTTTTCAGTACTCTTTCCACCACTGTCAAGGATCAACATAGATGTTAATCCAGGATCGCATCATACTTGGCAAAATCATGACGTGCACTCGAGTCCTTTTGATAGGGCTATTTTTTACTTATACTTTGAGTAATATTTACAACAGATACTTTTACTCTGCTACATTTTGGGCAAGTAAGGGTACTTTTACTTGAATATGATTTTTAAACACTCTTAACCACTGGTCCGAATACACTTTTGCTATTTTAACCCTTGTTGGGGATGTTTTCATTCACACTAGGGTGATTTTATGGTAGTTCTAAATCTAGGTAGAAATAATCATAACTCTTTTTGTCATTTTAACAAAATAACAATTTTAGAAGGAAACATACACATATTTAGTAAAAGTCAGGAAACTACAGATATGTGTGTTTATGTCAACAAAGAGCCGTCAATAAATGGTTAAAATGACCGCCTTGGTAGTTCTAGTGTTAATGAGTCATAGGGGTGTTTTGGCATAACTTGCATTGAACCAATCAGAGACTCATCTCTAGGCCCACATGGAATCCGCACGCGCAGATATTCAGCAGTTTTTAGCCCATCATTATTTCTGTTTATTTACTTGAGTAAATGTGTGTGAAACTATATTTATTCAGTTTTTAATTAATTTCAGTAATATTATTGACTAATGTAAAAATGTTCAACTGATTTATTTACAGTGCAGTTTGTACAGTAATATTTTCTGTCTTTTAGTAGATATATTATATGAGAGACTTGCTTTGTTTACCAAATGAAGTGAATCTAATTGGATTAGCATTTTAAACATTAAATAAGTTAAAAATATATTATTTTTTATTTAATGGATTAAGGTTTTAGTTATGATACTTCCAAAATAATTCTGCAGAAATCCGCAGATTTTTACCAAATTTCTCTGCAGAAATAACAAAAAACGTCTGCAGATTCCGTCTGGCCCTACTCATCTCTCATTCCATTTAGCAGCCAGTTGTGGTCGAGGAAAGCGAATTTGGACTTTGTAAGCAGAAAGACTGAACGCTTCAGTAGTGATGAAACGGATCTGGTCATAAGCAAGATTTAATCAAGCAGACCTGCATCTACAGAATGAGCCAGATTCCACCAAAGGCCCCTGACATAAAGAAGGTGTGGGAGGATGAAGCGGTTTTTAAATTTATGCTGACAATGTTTTTTTTTTTTTATTTGAATCCTTTAATTTTTTAATACTTAAAGTCCATGTGAACCGGAAGTTGCTGAGACTTATTTCAGAATGTTGATGTACTTCCAACTGAAACAGAATAGTGAGTTTGGTGGGGTGGGAGGGTGGCGGAGCTTTCATTTGCACATCATTCCCTCTTAGCAAACTAAAGGTAAGAGAGGGTATTAATATGCAAATGCTATATGTACTACGGTGGCCGGGAAGTGCAAAACAATATTACAAAGTGTTAAACACTTTTACAAAGCTTGAGACAAATTTACATTTTGAAAAACATTTTTACTAATCATAAGACACAATTACATAGGAAAAACGATTTTACCAAAGACAAAACAAATTTCCATTTTAGAAAAAAATAAGACGCAAAACACTTTTACCAGTCATGAAACAAATTTGTAGACACAGGTGAACATGAGTCCAAAGGCACAGGTTAACATGAGTCTACAACTATAAAAATAATGGTTTGACCAACTACGATAAAACATTGTTTGCCATTTAATGCTATTCTGAGAAAATATCAGCGTGAGAGTATGTAGAAACATGTAAACACAAGTACATGGAACAATCAAATCATGGCATATGTTGACTAATAAAGATATCGAAACCGCCTTAAACATGTACTCCTAGATAGGTCGATTGATACTCACGCTGAACCTTTTGACTTGGGTTCGAATCCAGTTGATGACATGATCAATTATAATTATTTCTTATTATAATTTTGGTTATATACTGTTCTGCCACACAAATATTAAAATCAGTAATGTTTACACTGACACCAGGTGATAATTTTTTTTATTTGGTATGGACATTTTGTTGCTGTGAAAAAGAGACGAATCTGCCAATCTGCAAACGTGAATACTTTACATCTGGAAAGGGTCACCAGTTAACACGGACACCAGTTAAACCGTAACACCAGCTTCATTGAGTTTACTGTTAAGAGTCCTCAAGCAGATGTTTACACCGTGTAGACTTGACATCAAGTCCACGATTACAGCATACGAGCCCTCGTTAAAGTATAGAACACATTAGCCGCATTTCCACTATCGCGCCTAAAGCGAGCGAGCCAGGGCGAGCCAAGGCCAGTCGCGTTTCCACTATCACTTTCGGGGCGTAATCGGGCCAAAGCGGGGCTTCCTTGGGGCCAGCGTCCGGCCTTTTTCGGCCCGCCGAATACCTTGGGCCAAGGAGGGCCAACTGGGGCTTCAGGGCGGGGTTACGTACAAAGGCGGAGTTTTCCTGTCAGGTAAAGAGAAGACAAGATGCTTTCTTCCCTTACATTTGTTTTGCTATCGCGCTTGATCAACTCACTAAGAAGAAGAAAAAATGGATAGCAGACAGTACTGGTCAGTTGAGGACACCAGGGCTCTTCTGAACATTTGGGCCAAGGAAAATGCCGCCAAACTCGAATGTTCTTATCCAGGGATCGCTGTCTGGCCTTACACCAACAGACCACAAACAGTAAAAAAGCAATCGCTTCGGTGTTCTCCATCTTCCAGCTCTCGTAGTGATGCCAGGTTGTGTTTGTGGTTATAATTTGAGTTTTTTGTTCCCGCTGAAGTGGGCGGGTTGTGTGACGTTTGATTCGGGGGACGTTCTGGGGGCGGTGTTTGCGTGACGCGCTGCGAGCAACTAGCCCGACAGTGGAAACGCGACATGATTTCGGCCTCATTTCTCAACCTCCCGGGCTATTGGCCCGGCCTGGCCCGATTAAAGCCCTGGCTCGCACTGGCCCGATAGTGGAAATGCGGCTATTGATGCAGTATGTCTGGTGTTTCCATCTGGTCCGCGTCCTTTAGAATCTCCAAACACCGACCACACGTACAGCAAAACTGCGTTAAGCTGCTCATGTGTTTGCCACAAAATGGGCAAAACATCACAGACCACAGTCCACGTTCTGTCACCATAAACTTTATTTATGTCATGTACTCCACAACATGAATTTACCAACCTCGACAACAACAGTTTTCCTTGCGTCACTCCCTGTGTGTGGTATATTCCACATCACTTCCGGTGTGTGGTACATTCCCTTTCCGTAAGGAATCTGTCATTGTAAATTTGTTTAGCGGCTGGTAAAGGTGTTTTGCATCTTGTAAAGCTTTTTCTGAAATGTAAATTTGTTTCGTCTTTGGTAAAATCGTTTTTCCTATGTAATTGTGTCTTATGATAAGTAAAAATGTTTTTCAAAATTTAAATTTGTCTCGAGTTTTAACACTTTGTAATAATGTTTTGCACTTCCCGGCCACCGTGAGAAACCTTTTAGGTTGACATTAACAGAAGGACCGCCACTCCAAAGGCGGAAGCAAATGATCAGACTTTCAATGAAGATTACCAAAACAAACCAATTTTTAATCACTGGATCACAGACTAATCATTCACCTTAAGAATAATAATGTGAGCTACCAAAATAAGCATTGTAAATTTTGACTTTAAACATATTTATGTGCTGCTGTGCATCCCTGTGAGCATAATATGCAATGTGTATCCATGTTTTTGACCAGCCAATCACTAACAACAAAAAAATAAACAAATAACCATGTGTTATTATTTTTGTAAACATTATGTTTGTAAAATACTGTCACAATTGTGCACCTCCGTTTCACACCAGCACACAAAAGGAGCACAAATGATACCTTGCAATAGCCTGAAACTAGCAAAATAATGCTTACGTGGTGCTGCATTGTGCCAGGTGCATGACAGGGCCCAAAGTAATTCACATGCACTATCCTGTTCAAAAGTTTTCAAACCCTTCATTTCTAACATTGAATCCCTTGTTGGGCATCAGTGAGTGCTTCCAGCCAATTCTGCTGGTTGTATGTGAGCCTGTCAGAGATACTGAAGAGTCAGAGATGGAGCCGCACATCAGACAGACGCTGCGGGAAGAGCTGGAATGAGCAGAGCATGCGGAGAAATCAAAGAGCGTGCAGGACCTGAAGGCTTTTTGTCAAGAACAGCAGGAGCTTCACTGTTCAGGACAAACCAGGAGCTGTCACAAAATGATCAGCAGTCACAGATACTCACACAGTATGCTCTAATATAAAGTTTGAAACATTTTGAACAGGATTTATATATTTAGAATAATAAATAAATCAATAAAAATTAGTATTGGATATTATTATTGCTCTACTCTCCCTGTCTGGCTATTTATAACTAAGGATCATAAAACAACATTGATAAACATATTAATATTGCAAAAAAACTACAAAAATAACAAAAATATACTGAAATAAATAATGATTTCTTAAAGCAGCTAATAACATTGTTTAAAATAATGATGTTTTTTTAATTATTTATTCTAGCAAAACTAAAAGATTTAAGACTTTCTCCAGAATACAAACATTATTAAATATATATGTATCATTCATTCATTAATTTTCTTTTCAGCTTAGTGCCTTTATTTATCCGGGGTCGCCACAGCGGAATGAACCGCTAACTTGTCTAGCATATGTTTTACGCAGCGGATGTCCTTCTGGGAAACATCCATACACAGTCATTCACACTCATACACTACAGACATCTTTAGCTTACCCAATTCACCCATACCACATGTTTTTGGAGAACTGGAGAACATGCAAACTCCACACAGGAATGCCAACTGACCCAAACAAAAAAAAACTGACCCATTAGAGGCTCGAACCAGTGGCATTTTTGCTGTAAGGCGATCGTGCTACCCACTGCGCCACCATGCTGCTCTAAATGTATTATATATGTATTTATTTCTACAACAGTTCTGTCTGGTTCTCCAATCTGATTGACTGATAGCCATGAGATATTAAACCAATATCAGCCCTCATACAGCCTCTTGACCCTTGTGTAATACTCCACCCACACAGAGTGACAGCAGATCAATAAACTCACAACAGTTTGACAAATATTGCTGCTGTTTGACAACATAATGTACTTTTGAGGCTTTTTTAGGCAAGAATGTAGTTGTTTAGATTGCAAATATGCAGTTTATTTATAAGGATAGTGCCTATTTTAAATATTTATAATTTCAGAGATTCAGCACACTGGTGGCTATTAGCCTGTCAGACAGAGCAAAGACAGTTGATGTTCTTGCACAAGATGGCAACAGAGACCGCGTAATAAGTCTTTAGGGGAGAAAAATTCTGTGGAAATTTCAAACTACAGCTGATCAAATCCTCATAAAACAGGTAAGTGACTTTCTAAGTCGATCTCTCTCTCTCTTGTATGTTGTAGTGCTTTATTTATACCATAGTAATCTGGTAGTGTTTGCTTTGGCTTTTTCTGTGTTAATTATTGTAATCTCCAGAGTACAACAGAGAAATACTGGGAGATCTCTGTAGACTGATGGCATTTCATGTCGTTCAGCCGTATAATCTTAAAATTTAAGCAAAACAACCTGTTTGGTCACCATTTTAGACATTACACAAGAGAATCTTTCAAATACTAGCTCTAAAGTGACGTTTGGGAAGTAGGTTTCTGCTGTTCTGACCACAGAACTGACCACCTCATACAAAAGGGTTTTGAGACTCTACGTGTTTGATTTTCTTTTTTATATACATGATAATGACATCGAACTGTTGTATAAATGCAATACCACACTAGTGGTATAAACATTTAATAAACAGATATATTTATTATAATTACATTTTAGTCACCAAACATATTTAGAAATTGAAAGAAAATACAAATAAATTCAAGCAAAATATTGCAACAAAAAAAAAATACAACCTACAAAATTTCAACTACATTTTTCAAATTGTTTTGCTTCTCTTGATTTTTCCTCTTTTTAAAATTTGTATTTAATATTTTAAATACATATATATATATATATATTATAACTATAACATATACATTATACTATAACATATACATTTGGCTGTACTAGTTTGGGTGCACTAGTGTTAGATAAGCTCCAGATTTGGCTTCAGTACTGACTAATCCATAATGTATATGCACAAATATAATATTGTATAGGTCTCACTAAAAATATGAATTTAAAAGAAAGATTTGTGAGGGGTGTGCTTATATATGCTAAGCACTGTATAGAATATATTGTATATAGAAAATTCCCAAAATTCCTGCTCAATTGACCCTTAAACTACCCCACCAAGAACTACAAATGATGGTAGCTAAAACACTCAATGCATTTTTTTCAAGACCTCCCATAATTTCTCAAATATCAGCCTCTACAAAATTGATATGTCTGATATGATATTTAATACATGTACTATGAAAAATCTGTAAATATGAAGTGTAAGACCAATTTATATAAAAAATATATTGAAATTTGAATACTAAATCATCTTTATTTTTTGAAGTGTGACAAAAACTATTTCAGATTCTCATTTAACTTGTTTTCTTGTGTTTTTTATTACAATAAAACCAAAATCAAGTCTAGTAGTGCAACAGGATTATATTTGTTTGATTTTATTTCTATGCTGTGTGTGTAAACCATTATTTAACACAGTAAAAACATGGTCAACTGTTTGATAGAGAGGCAGTCAAAGGGTTAAAGATCACCTAATAAATATTTGACAAAGAGCTTACAGTGGGGCTAATAATTTTGTCTTCGACTGTATATAAATCACAAGAATATGAAATATTGTGGCATACACATATTTTGGTGCTTTTTTGGTTACTCCATTATATATACAGTACATTTTTAAATATATATAACTTTTTTGAAATGACACTAACAACTTTATATTATGTTGATGTTTTCTCAGGCACTTCTCCTGCATTTCCCAGACGCCCAGATGTATTTCACACCACGGCCAAGGACAGCTTTACCTGAACCAATGATTTTCTCTATTTTGATCCTGGATGCTTCAATTTCTCTGGCAAACTCGTGGACAGCCTGGCAGGGGTCCTCATATGTGTGGGGATCAATATAAAATCTGGCTTCTGGAAATGATACTAGAATAAACAAAATTAGCATTTGGTCACATATTGCAGCATGAAAGCAATTTTCAGTCACAGCCACAATCTCTGAAGGGCCCAGGCAGCGGCTACAGCAAGATATTGAAGCAAAAAAAAAGGCAATAGTTTCCTGCCTAAAATTCATTAAAAGAGAAATCATCAGGGGAAAAGAGTGTCTCTCGTACCGTGGCCATTTTGGTAGTGCATTTTCTCCTCGTCTGAGTCCTGGAAAGCTTTGCTGTACCCACAGCGTCTGTAACACACACCAGCAGAAACGCAGATATTAATATTTAATAAAAAAACAGCCTTGTGATATACATCCCACATTAATAATACTCAAATGTAAGAATTTAAAGAACTTCATTAACTCCATACTTAACTGGCAAAGAACATCAAGACATTTCACTTCACACGAGAATAACAAACGTCCTTTTAATCCGCTGTATTATATTTACATCAAACACACTGAGAAAAAGTGTCCATTTATTGAAGCGATGATCAAATTCATTAACTTATGGAAATTGAAGTTGTTGGCATCAAAAAGCAACAAAGAGCGCTCACTTTTTCAGTCTTTTTCTTTATAGAGAATTCATAAAAGACTTCAGATCAGATTAATCATACTGGACTTTTGATTTGGAGCAAAAAATAAAAAATACAATTCAAAAATGTGATCAAATCAAAAGTGCAGCGCAATATAATAAGACTACTTCAAAAATCGTTTATTATACGATGCTAAAAACTTTTTGACTGGATACAAATACACACTGGTTTTGGTGTGTTTTTAAAAATGCAAATGAGCTTCTGGTCTCCACCCTATTTTCACAAGAGGGCGGAGCCTTTACAGCTTATGCCTTAGTTACTCCATTAACAGAGACACAAACTGAAAAGGCTCTGCCCTCTTTCCACAAGCAGAATTTGCATTTAAAAAGACACACAAAAGCAGTGTATATTTGTTTCCTGGCAAACAAGTTTTAATAATGGAATAATAAATAAATGATTTGGGAAATATCTTTGGGCTAAAACTTCCCACACATATTTTGAGAAAGATATAACATCCTGAAGAAAAAATAAATAAATTTACGACCTCTTTAAAAGGCTTTATTAAATCCATTTCTCTATGAAGAAAAATAATATGATTGTTATGCTCAAAACTTCTTGACTGGAAACAAATACACACTGGTTTTGTGTCTTTTTAAATGCAAATTAGCTTCTGGTCTCCATCTTATATTCACACGAGGGCGGAGCCTTTACAGCTCTGTTCTCCACCCCCTTTTCACAAGAGGGCGCAGTCTTTACAGCTTGTGTCTCAATTACTCCAGTAAAAGGGTGGAGAGCAGAAGCTCATATGCATTTAAAAGTTCACACAAAACCAGTGTGTATTTGTTTCTTGACAAAAACGGTTTTAGCAGGGTATAATAAATGATTTGGGACATATCTTTGGGCTAAATCTTCCCAGACACATTTTTGAAAACTGATATAACATCTTAGAGGGAATAAAAATCTAAATACGACCTCTTTAAAAGGCTTAATTAAATCAATTTCTCAATAAAGAAAAATTATATGAATGTTTTCTACAAACCTTTTGATTGGAAACATGTACACACTGGTTTTGTGAGTCTTTTTAAATGCAAATGAGCTTCTGGTCTCCACCCTATTTTCACAAGAGGGCGGAGCCTTTACAGCCCTGCTCTCCACCCCCTTTTTGCAAGGAGGCGGAGCCTTTACAGTTTATGCCTTAGTTACTCCAGTAACAGAGAAACAAAGTGTAAAGGCTCCACCCTCTTGTGGATAAAGGGTGGAGAGCAGAAGCTCATATGCATTTAAAAGGACACACAAAACCAGTTTGTAATTGTTTCTTGACAAAAACGGTTTTAGCAGGGTATAATAAATGATTTAGGGAAATATCTTTGGGCTAAAACTTCCCAGACACATTTTTAAAACTGATATAACATCTTGGAGGGAATAAAAATCTAAATACGACCTCTTTAAAAGGCTTAATTAAATCAATTTCTCAATGAAGAAAAATTACAGTATATGAATGTTTTCTACAAACCTTTTGATAGGAAACATGTACACACTGGTTTTGTGTGTCTTTTTAAATGCAAATGAGCTTCTGGTTTCCACCCTATTTTCACAAGAGGGCGGAGCCTTTACAGCCCTGCTCTCCACCCCCTTTTTGCAAGGAGGCGGAGCCTTTACAGCTTATGCCTTGAGAGACAAATGAGAAACAAAGTGTAAAGGCTTCGCCCGCTTGTGGAAAAAGGGTGGAGAGCAGAAGCTTACTTGCATTTATAAAGACTCACAAAACCAGTCTGTATTTGTTTCCAGACAAAAGGGGTTTTAACATGGTATAATAAATAAATTATTTAGGAAATATCTTTGGGCTAAAACTTCCCAGACACATTTTGAGACTGATATTACATCTTGGAGGAAAAAATATCTAAATATACAACCTCTTTATAAATCCTAATTATATCAATTTCTCTATGAAGAAAAATGTCATGTTATTCCTGGAACCCTGCTGTTGCACTATATACTACTTTAGAATAAGTCAAAAATCAATCAAATGAAATTTTCAATGAGCTGTATTTTTGAGAGTGAACGTTCCTAAAATTAACCGTGCAAACAGATATTACAGTATGGTGTTTAAGTGGTGAAAAATGAATAATTCACTCACAAAATGTACAATTTTACTCACCCTCATATCATTCTAAACCTGTACGACATATGAAGACATTCAATAACAAAATCAAACATCTTTCATTAAAAATCTAAATCGTGGGAGGAGCAGAGATTTGTGACTGAATGATTCTTTTGATTCAAATCTAATGAATCATTTGTTCCAATTCACAATATAGAACTAATTCAGCCAATGATTCAGTAACAGAACGAATGAACAGGTTTAGAATGAGATAAATGAGTAAATAATGACAGATTGTATTTTTAAGCAGAACTTTCATATAATACAGCTGCAATATAAAGTGTTATAGAATAAAGCAGGGGAAAATGAATGCAGACAATTCAAAGTACTCCTCTTGCCGTTTTCTGCAGATGACAACGGCCAGAAATGTCACCAGTCCTGTTACCGAAGCCATGCAGATCCAGATAATGGTCACGTTGGTATTTCGCAGGGGAGCTGGCGGAGAAACATGAAACCAAATATCAACACCAATGCGTCATTAAACACTGAATCATCACCGCTTTTCTCACTGCAGGAGACGTTCGACCAGAAACTGTGCGCTCGTGTACACTTCATGGACATGAAAACAAAATACAGCAGTGTATGGTGGCAAATGGTGATTTATTTTTGGATTACTTTTTGTGCCTTCAATGAGTTTGAAAAACAATTGGAAATGCCATGTGGTACTGATTTGAGCAATTCAGACAACTTGCAAAAAGTTTTTTAATACTTTGAGATTAATGAGAGATGTTCTTCATATCTATTAGGGCATTGGACGATAATCGGTTTCAAGGTTTACCGCGGTTTGGAAAAGTCAAGCTTTTAAAACCGCTAAGATTTTATGATATACCATTCCTACCGAAATTTGTAAGTCTTTTGTTAGTTTGTTTGTTTGTTTGTGTTAAGACTATTTAATTAAGTTTATTAGGGGAAAATTATCTCCAGAAGAAGTGTTTTTGAATCTAATGAAGACAGCATTATTTTAACAATTTATTCTCTAATTTTTTTTAATATGCGTGTGAAATTCATGTAAAAAATCTTTTAAATATGATAGATTAAGCTAAAATAAAGAATGATCATTTAACATGTCTTGTTCTGTGTTTTAATTTATTTGTATATCTATTTTTATAAATATGTATATAAAAGATTATATTTGATTTTATATATTTTTCCTTCATTTTATAAAAATATCTACACAACAAAATATCTATACAACAATGATTTATTTAAATATTATTTTTTCTTTTTTAAATATTTCCCAAATGATGTTTAACAGAGCAAGGAAATTTTCACAGTATGTCTGATAATATTTTTTCTTCTGGAGAAAGTTGAGCAAGAGTGAAAGCAGTTTTAAATTTTTTTTTAAAACATTTTATGGTCAAAATTATTAGCCCCTTTAAGCTAATTTTTTTTCGATAGTCTACAGAACAAACCACCATTATACAATAACTTGCCTAATTACTCTAAGTTGCCTAGTTAACTTCATTAACCTAGTTAAGCCTTTAAATGTCACTTTAAGCTGTATAGAAGTGTCTTGAGAAATATCTAGTCAAATATTATTTACTGTCATCATGGCAAAGATAAAATAAATCCGTTATTGTTCTATATGGAAAAATATTTCTATATTAAAATAAACATAATATAAACTAAATATAAACTATTTCTAGGATGTAAAAATCTATTTTCTCACAGTGGAAAAAGTTGTTTTTCACCCAGACATTTAAAAAGAACATATTTTATGTCAATAATCACAGTACCGTGAAACCATGATATATGTGTCCAAGGTAATCATACCGTCATAATAATATACCGGCCCATGCCTAATATCTATACAAAACTATTTTTTATTAAAATGTTTACATTATAACAATGCTTTGGCCCCCTAAAATATGTAATGCAAAACACATATACATGATAATATATTTATATATATGTATCGTTTCATAAAATGAAGGAAATATATATAAAATCAAATATAATCTTTTATATACATATTTATAAAAATAGATATACAAATAAATTAAAACACAAAACAAGACATATTAAATGATCATTCTTTATTTTAGCTTAATCTATCATATTTAAAAGATTTTTTACATGCATTTCATACGCATATTTAAAAGAAAAATTGAGAATAAATTGTTAAAATAATAAGTAATACATACATTATTTTAAAGATATAAAAAGGAAACACAAAATAAGCATTATTAAACATTAAAAAAAAATGAATAAACGTATGAATAAATACAAACATAAGTATAAATTCATGCATTGAAATTTTTTTTTTATTGGATTTACACAATTTTTTAAGGTAAGTGATTGTAAACAATTTATATGGGGTGAATTTGAACAAATTAAATTTAGTAATGTTCAACTTCATTTGTTCGTTTAAATTCACTCATTCATTCATTTTCCTTCGGCTTAGTCCTTTATTCATCAGGGGTCGACACAGTGGAATGAACCGCCAACTTATCCAGCATACGTTTTACACAGCGAATCCCCTTCTAGCCGTAACCCAGTACTGGAAAACATCCATACACACTCATTCACACCCATACACTATGGCTAATTTAGTTTATTCAATTCACCTATAGCGCATGTGTTTGGACTGTGGGGGAAAGCAGAGCACCCGTGTCACCACTGAGCCTGTGTCGCTGTTTAAATACAGCCCATATAAAATGTCTGCAACCACTTACCTTAAAAAAATGAGTAAATCAAATCAATGTTTTTTTTTTCAGTGTGCCCGAAGTAATACTGAACCACTCACGTGCTTTGCCGGTCTGTATCTCCACCGACTGACTGAAGCGTCCACAGCCGGCCGAGGTTCTGGCCCGAATCTGGAAGATATAACTCGTTCCAGGCTTCAAACCGGACACTTTAGCACTGGTGTTCTTTGACTTCAGTGTAGCATAACTTTGCTGCTCGTTGTCCTGTTGAAATAAGAGCTTACATTCAAACAAAATCTTCATTTAAAGGGCTACCATTTTACCCTTACAATATGTAAGAATACAAGAGTCTCCAGAATGTGTCTGTAAAGTTTCAGCTCAAAATACCCATCAGATCATTTATTATAGCCTCCAGAATACGTCCATTTTAGACTCAGAGGACAGTGTATCTTTTTTGTAGCCTGTGGCTTTAAATGCAAATGAGCTGGTTCTCCCCGCCCACCGCTCCCATTTGCAGATTCAGTCAAATATAGCAAGTTTATCTGATATATTTGTGGTGGACTTTTTTCAAGCGAATGATGCATCGTTTTCTGCAAAGACACGTCACACACTAATGACATTAAAGTTCGCAGTGCACTCACACACATACTTTTAACTTGACACTGTTTTTGCAGCAGCATTTTTGCATATTTTAACCTCAACAGTGTTTGAAATATGTATGAAATAGTCTTGTTTGTATATTTTTGTTAATTTGTCAAATAAATAAAAACTAAACCTCCCCTCTAAAAAGGCGGATTTAACCAATAAGTGAGGTAAGTGTACGCTAAAGCCTGATTTATGCGTCGAGTGATTGGTGTGACCCACGGCACCTGCCTTGTGCGTTACTTCTGCATGCTGTTTGTGTTGCTCTGCAATAACAGTTCCGAAACGCTAGCTGGTAGCAGGTTATGTTCCTCTGTGTCGAATTTCTTCGCTGATGTTTTATTTATTCTGAACACTACCTTAATGTACAAGTAGCACAAACTTGCTCATTTCGAGGCTGGAACTGGCGGACGTGCAACATCATAATGTAAACACAAAACAAAAGTCTCCATCCGGAGCTCCGGACTCGACACTTGTAAACACTCGCTCCAATGGGTTCACGCTGCTCTCGGTCCCGCCCACACTCGTCAGAGCTACCAAGCCGACCTATCTCAGAGCTTGCGCTGCGTGTCATTGCGAAGTGTAGTTACATTTTTTGAGAGGTGTGTGTCTGTGTTGGTGTCAGCCCCGGCAAGGGCTATGCGACCGCACGAAGGCTGCACCAGACCGTACGCGTACACTTGATCCAGAAGTATATATCAGCCTTTTGGGCCCCTGGCCCCCAATAAATGCCTAGAAGTATAATATATACCTATAAATGACACATAGCATTGTTTTCTATCCTATTTTGTATGGTGAGGAGTGATGGGAATGACAATACTATAAATAAACGGCGTTACTAACGACGATAATTTTTTCAGTAAGGAGTAATCAAGTGAATTACTGTTTGCCCCATTACAACACCGTTACTGGCAATAAAATGTGCGCTACTATAATTGAGAACACTGAAGCGGTTTTCATGCAAGCAGCGTCTCTCTCAGCCATTGGACCTCTCTTTCTCTGAGGTGTGTCTGTGTGTGTCTGTGTGCGTGTGTCTGGGGTTGGAGTGGGACACATAACCAACCAGTGATGATGATTGGTGTGTCTGTGCACGTGGTGTAACTGAGATCGTGATGATTGGAGTACATTTCCATCACTTTCCATTCAGAGGCAGAGCAGTGCGGGTGTTCACAAGCACACGCGCAATCAGTCGCACACACCAATGACCAGGAGTCAGAACGATGGCAAATCCAACAAGTTCAAAGGTAGCGTTTGCAAACTGGAAACATAAGCACTACTTTTCCCTCATTGAGGTGAAAGGCAGGAAACGTTTATATATTGTGCAACTTATGTCCAGGAAAAAAAGAGTTTTCTGCGTCGGTGACAAGTAATTCTAATATAATGAAGCACCTCACATCGTCACATGCCGACACAAAATTAGTGGCTACGCAGGCGATAACGTGAGCTTTGCTACCAAAGGAGAGGACGAAGCCATGATATCAAAGCAAATAAAACTTCATTTATCTCCAGCGTAAACACTTATTACTCAGACAGAGTTAAATAAAATAATATCTAGATAAATAGTTGAGGACATGCTGCTGTTGTCTCTCACATTGTCCCACAACAATATTAAAATAGTATCGATTAGTGGACAATGTTCTATATTTATTTTATAGTCATTCGACAAATTAGATTTGTTTTGAAGTAACGCAATAGTTACTTTTTCTGGTAATTAGTTACTTTTATAATTATGTAACTCAGTTATTAACCCAGTTACTATTTGTAAGAAGTAGTAACTATAACCAATTACTCCTTTAAAAGGGCACCTATTTTGCCCCTTTCTTAAGATTTAATATTAATTTCATGGTTCTTCTGAGTGTGCCAGTTTAGGTTCAGTTCAAAGTGTTAAAGTGTTTAAAAACTTGTTATTTTGGGGGTGTGTATACAGCTCGCTGTTTTAGGGTGTGTGTTGCTTCACATGAAAATTTGTTTCGACTTCCCACCCAACTTAAGGGGGCGGAGCCAAGAGCTCCCCTGCTTTGTGTATGGCAACAGACAGACAGACAGAGAGAAGCAACATGAGGAGTGAGAGGACCAGCATTCAGCTGTACATGTACGACCCGGACACAGACCAAGCAGAGAGTACAAAACCATTTGTGTCTTTGTATAGTTTTACAGCCAACTGTGTGCTAGTTTCAAGTTTCGAGCTTGTACACCAAGACTAATAACCACACACATTGAATTAACATTTACTGAGGCTATAACTAAAGGGTGTCACACACCAGATGCGCCGCTCAGAGCAGCGACACGGCACACCAGACGTACACATTTGCATGTTATTTAAAATGAAACCATTCAGATGGTGCTCTGTGGCGTGGCAGAAATATGAACAGTGTCCCGAGTCGTGCCTTGTGTGTACTCTGATAGAAACCTATGTTTAGAATTCTAAAATGCATGCCGTTGTGCATCGCCGAGCGGCACTTCTGGTGTGCAACCTGCTTAAGGCAAGTTCGTTATTTTCTTTGGAGGGATGCTCACGTGAGGCAACGTGCTCGCACTTTCCAGCAGCACCTAGTTAAGATGACAGGGAGCTTCTGTGACAGCGGGAAATGCAAACGGCTGAGGTTAAGGAAGACGCAATGAAAAGTACACGTTTTCAAACCCACCTAAAGTTACAAACAATGGCGCCGATGAGAGTGATCATGTGGTGAATGTTGATCTTGTGTTGAGCCCAATGAGCCTTACATCTAAAAATAGAGCTAGGGTGTTTCTTTGGTGACATCGCACACACTGACAATGGCGGACGTGAAACAACAAACTGAGGATATAGTAATGCACGCCTGTAAATAAATATTGGTATAATTATAACTTCCCTCCAGTGTTTGGCAGGGCTCGCTGTGTGTTTGCCTTCAATGTCACTTTAAATAATCTCGCCAAATCAGTCTGAGAGCACTATTGGTCGGTCATTTCCTTTCAATAAGCCTCAGCTGCCAATAAACCATTGTTTAAAATGGGATATTTGACTATATTGGTGGGCGGGGGGACCGCACTCCTACGTCAAGTTGCGGTTGATCTGAAAACCGCTCCAATTGGTCCACTGTTTTTATGTGGTTAAATTGAAAAAAAAAGACTGGGTGTTATATCACCCCAGTATGACGGTCTATACACTACACCTACACACATGTCTGTCCAAACAGCTTGAAAAGTAGATTTTTCACCATACTGTAGGTGCCCTTTAAAGGAACGTGCCCAACACTGATGGTGAGGGTCTAACAAATTAAAGTTTAATGTTCATTACTACATTTATGCAAATTTGTCACCCCAAAATTACCCCCAATCATGGAGCAGTCCAGCAGTCAAATCAGGAAAAGATTTAGTTTAAAAAACGAAATAATTTATTATTTTAGTTGTGAATTCAAGGAAAAAGTAGAGATTGCATTAAGACAAAACGTAGAAAATGAGAGAGAAAAAACACCAGCATAAATAAATAGAAAATAAATACAAGTATAAATGGCGCATTTTAGGACTGTTGGGCCCCATTGGCTGGAATTGCTTAGGGCCCCCAAAATCAAGCCTGGTTTCTCTCGAGGTTTTTTAAATCTTCACTTTTGCCAATTGGTGAAGTTTTTTCCTCGCCTCTGTCGCCACTGGCTTGCATGGTTCGAGATCTGTAGAGCTGCGCATCGTTGGATTTGCTCTTCAGTGTTTGGACTCTCAGCAGTGAATATTAAACCACACTGAACTGAGCTAAATTGATGTGAACTTAAACACTAAAATTGAACTACACTGTTTCAATTTACTATAATCTTCTATGTGAAGCTGCTTTGACACAATCGTCATTGTAAAAGCGCTATACAAATAAAGGTGAACTGAATTGAAATTGAATGTATAATTCCCACCCTGAATAAAGTGAGCATCTGTTAGCATTCCTCACGTCATCCCACTGCATCCATGAACTCTGTCCCTTATGAAGCATTATCCTTTGTTAAAACACTTTTGATGCTCCAGTGTCCCTTAAGGAGACCGCCAGCGCTGTATATCCGTCAAAAAAAACACACTGCGTGCTCTTTGCTAAGCACCAATCCCCAGGAAATCAACACACGGCAGCAGCTCGGCAAACAGGGATTGCGCGTAAATCATATTTACATAGCAGCATTGTTGACTAGGCACTGCAGACTAATTCTCTGTCACAGCTGAGATCTCTTTTGCGCCATTAGGCAGCAAAGCTCCTGGCTCACGCGACAATTAACTTCCCTCCAGTGTTTGGCAGGGCTCGCTGTGTGTTTGCCTTCAATGTCACTTTAAATAATCTCGCCAAATCAGTCTGAGAGCACTATTGGTCGGTCATTTCCTTTCAATTAGCCTCAGCTGCCAATAAACCAAGTGTTTAAAATGGGATATTTGACTCCGGGGCGGTCTATAAAATGTGACCCTTCATTACGCGGGGCTCGCCATTGAGCCATTTGTATGGCTGATGAGGCCTTCGCAGTTAATGAACGAATATCACTCCTGCAGGACTGGGAATTTATCAGCGCTGATGACGAAATTACCTTTTCGTAATATTTGATGTCATACTCTAATATGACTCCGTTGGGCTGCGCTGGTTCGTGCCAGAAAAGAGTGACGCTGTTCTGACTGGCGTTTTCCTGCCGGACGGCCATCACTTCAGATGGAGCTGAGGAGACAAGAGGATGAGCGTAAGAAAACACATTAGCATGAGAGATTATATCAAAGAAATAATGAAATGCATCGTATTATTGCTGATGGAAATTCTAGATAATACAAGATCTAGATTGTCTGCGTACGATTAAAACCAAACTTTTATGCTTATCAGCTGTTTAAAGGGATAGTTCAGACTAAACTGAAACGTTCTGTCCTCATTTACTCATTATGCACTTATCACTGGGCTTCTCTGTTACACAATGTAATCATTGACGCGAACACAGGGAGAACATGCAAACTCCACACAAAAATCCCAACTGAAGCTCGAACAAGCGACCTTCTCGCTGAGGCGATCGTGCTCCAAACCACTTGTGGGTGAGTACATTTTTTTTTTTAATGATCTATCCCTTTGAGTTAGTCTACTAACATGCCCTATATTTACCAGTGTTAGCAGACCATCTAGGTCAGGGATGTCAAACTCAATTCCTGGAGGGCCGCAGCCCTGCACAGTTTAGTTCCAACTCTAATTAAACACAGCTGATCAAACTAATCAAGTCTTTCAGTCTTGTTTGAAACCTATACAGGTAAAGCTACGGTCACACTGGGCTTTGTGTGTGCGAAACTCTGTCGTGCGGCGCTGCGAAAAGGGGCGGGATTAAACAAGATGATTAGACATTAAAAAAGCGAGCGATTGCTCCATGTTTTAAATTTCTGTCCAGAGAGCTCATGTTTTGATCCTCGATTGGTCTCACGCAGTCAAGTGATGCGATTTCGCAGGTCTGAGTTCACCAAGCTTGAACTTTGAACCGCAGCAACATGCGAAACTTGACACATGACCTTGCGTTTCCGGTCTGACGTCTTCGCGTGCGTATGAATGGAAGTCTATGGGAGGAAAAGCCCAGTGTGAACGCAGCTTAAGTGTGTTGAAGCAGGGTTGGAACTAAACCATACAGGGCTGCGGCCCTACGGGAATTGAGTTTGACATCCCTGATCTAGGTTAAAAATGTTAAAACATTAACAAATGTTAAAACTGGTAATTTATTC
This sequence comes from Danio aesculapii, assembly GCF_903798145.1. Lineage (NCBI taxonomy): Eukaryota > Metazoa > Chordata > Actinopteri > Cypriniformes > Danionidae > Danio > Danio aesculapii. The sequence goes on along the minus strand of NC_079445.1, from coordinate 39,571,542 downwards.
AGACTACAACCCCAAATCAGTTAGGACAGTATGGAAAACGCACATAAAAGGAAAGAAGTGATTTCTAAATTTACTTTGACTTGTATTTCAGTGCAGACAACACAACAAACATTATTTAATGTGTTTCTCATGATTTGTATTGTTTTTTTTCACAAATTAAAAAAAAAAGTTGGGACAGGAGCCATTTAGGGCTAGTAATCGGGTAAACTGGTTAAATAATGATGTGATTTGAAACAGGTGATGTCAACAGGGGATTGTAATTATGGGCCCTATCATAAACCCGGCACAATAAGGCGCAAGACGCGTCTGCCGCAATGTGTTGCTATTTTCAGACCAATGCAACCCTAATTTTCCTGTTTTCCATCACGTTGTTTAAATAGCAAATCCATTTGCACCACTATGGCTGCATTCCCACTGCTGATCTTGATGGTCAATTCCGATTTTGTGACTGTATCCGATTTTTTTAATGACCTGCTTACATCTTTTAAAGGTGACTCGTATCCGATCGTCTGCATTTACACTGCACACGGCAAAGGCGCAATGACTAGAAAAAAAAAGCGGGTGCTGACTAACAGCTGATAATTAAAGAGTGCTCTTTTCTCTTTTCCTGTATGTAATCTGTTTGCAGCTTTTTACAAGCTGCTTTACTATAGTTTATGACAGAAAGGTTCTCATTTGTCCATCTCCTTTTGATATATAGGCTTTTTTAAACTTTAGGCTTCCTAATGTCATGTCCATGGCGTGATTTATTCACGTGATGTATGCACTAGTTTTATATTAGTTTATATTGGTTACATGGCGGACATTGTGCTCTCTCACTCTCGTTAACATGCTTAAATACTTGTGCTCTATGACAATATGAAAGCTGTTTAAGTCCTTCTGTATGAGATTTAAGGGACTCTGCTGAAGTCTGTTCTGAAATGAAAGCATCAGACTTGACGTCATTCGCTCCGGTTTTTAATGACGCGCGACTCGCATGGACAGGTGAAAATCCGATCTACCTGCTTACACTGCAGACACGAGAACACAGATCCGATTCATATCGGATACATTTCTACATATGAACAAGGTCTGAATCTGAAATCCATGTGCTTTGTTCCTGCTTACACGTACATGGGCCATTTCCGATCTGTGCCACATAGTAGAAAAAAATCTGAATTGAGTCACTTGAACAGTGCAGTGTAAATGCGGCCTTTGTGGACTCATGGGTGTTTCGCTCTAGTAAATAGGTGTGTTAAGGCGCATGGTTACAGGTTTGTTTTTCCTACTATGGAAGTCAATGGTTACAGGTTTTTGTTTCCTACAATAGAAGTCAATGGTTCCAGGTTTGTTTTTCCTACTACGGAAAGTCAATGGTTACAGGTTTGAAAGTCAATTGTTACAGGTTTGTTTTCCTTCTATGAAAGTCAATGGTTACAGGTTTGAAAGTCAATTGTTACAGGTTTGTTTTTCCTTCTATGGAAGTTAATGGTTACAGGTTTGTTTTCCTACTACGGAAGTCAATGATTACAGGTTTGTTTTCCTACTATGGAAGTCAATGGTTACACGTTTGAAAGTCAATGGTTACCGGTTTATTTTTCCTACTTTGGAAGTCAATGGTTACAGGTTCGTTTTTTCTACTATGGAAGCCAATGGTTACAGATTTGGAAGTCAATGGTTACAGGTTTGTTTTCCTACTATGGAAGTCAATGGTTACAGGTTTGTTTTCCTACTATAGAAGTCAATGGTTACAGGTTTGTTTTCCTACTACGGAAGTCAATGGTTACAGGTTTGTTTTTCTACTTTGTTGTTAACATGTAACAATTGACATCCATGGTATTTGTTTTTCCTACTATGGAAGTCAGTGGTTGATTCCAACATTCAACAAAATATGCTTTGTGTTTGTGTTCAACAGAACAGAACAGAACAGAACAAAAAAAGGGTACAAGTCAAAGGTGATAAAATAGAGTTGTTATTTCTGTGTGAACTATCCCTTTAACAGACTTTCCAAAAAGCTTGACTACCTCAAATTATTAAGACCTGGATTTTCAAGTGTCAATCTTTCAAAAAAAAGTGTGATTATTGAATGCATTCAAAGTTTCTCAGTTTCTCCTACCTGCCTGGTTAGTGGTGATATTGACCATCACAGACTGCGGCTGCTCGTTGCTCAGATGTGTGACTCCATTCAGTGCCATGATACGGAAGGTATAGTTAGCATGAGCGGCGAGATTCAGCACTGTCACCCATGGCTCAGTAAGTCCTGTTCGCTGAGGGATAAAGCGCACTGGAGCTGCTCCTGATCTGGCCACTACAAGCCCATTCAAGGCTCCCACTGTCCCGCCAGCAGCTCCACTGGCGTCCCCAGAAGCCCCATTTACAGTCCCTGCCCCGTTACCTCCACCCGCACCCACCCGACAGTCCTCGCACTGTAACCCATCTTTATCACACTTCTGGCAGAGGACGTCATAGATCACATCACTGCGGCCTCCGGTGTCCAGAGGCAAAACCCACTCCAGACTGACCGACGTCCCGTTCACTGATGAGATGATGTTCACTGGAGCTGACGGAGGTCCTGCGGGAGGGTGAAGGCAGACACTTCTTAATTATAGGTTAATTGGGGAGGCTGAGGGAATTGGTGGTTATCAGGCGAGCTGATCAAAACAGAATGATTGAATTTGCACTTCAGTAACCACACAAGCCTGGTGCAACAAGTAATCTTGACGTGCGATTTCTGCACTCATTAAAAGTTATTAAAAAAACATAATAATTATAAAAATTTTAGAAAATTTTTGGAGACACTAAAGAATAAGAAAAAAGTTAAATTAAATTAAATCAAAATATAAAATAAAATAAAATGAATACCAAAACATCTTTGGAGACACTTAAGAATATATGAATACATTGAAATTTTTTAAAATAATTTTTAACTTATTAAATTGCTTAAATTACTGAAATTACATTTAAAATTAAAATTAAATATAATTTAAATTATTTAAGTAATAGAGTGCAGGGTTAATGGTGCAGGGATAGATGGGTGACAAAGCTGGCGCTGTGCATGAAATAAAATTAAAAATAATATAATAAAAATAAATAAATAAAAGATAGAAAAAAAATAGTAAAAAATAAAATGAAATAAATAATTTTTTTTAGTAAAAATAAAATAAATAAGAAAAAAATCTAAAATAAAAAAGTAAAGTTAAAATGAATAAAAATAAAAGAAAGAAAAAGAAAAGAAAAGAAAAATAGAATAAATTAAAAAATCTGAAATAAAATTTTATTTAAAAGAAAAAAGTACAGTAAAAATTAAATAAAGAAAAAAATGTAAAAAAATAGAATAGAACAAAATAAAGTAGAATTAATTTATTAAAAATAGAATAAATTATAATAAAATCTAAAATAAAAAGTAAATAAAATAAATAGAAAATAAAGAAAGGATAAATAAAATAAAAATAGAATTAATACAAAAAAATTAAAGCTTAATTAAAAAGACAAAAGTAAAGTCAAAATTAAATAAAAAGTTAAAAAGTAAACAAAATACAATAAAATAAAATGTAATTAAGTTAAAAAGTAAACTAAATTAAAAGTAAAAAATCAAATCAAATAGAATAAAATAAAAATCTAATTAAAAAAACTCACTTGTGCAAGGAGAAGAAGGTGGATCTGTAGATGAGCGATAGAAGTTGGCATCACACGGGCAGGACAGAGCAGCTCGGGTCTCAGAGTGACTGTGCAGAGGACATTTTCCACACTGCTGATCTCCTGCCACAGGCTTGTAGAAACCCACCTCACAAGCTGACAAACAAACAAACAAACAAACAATTATACTTAACACAATCCACTCTTACAGCATCTCAGAAGTTCAAAACAGCATTCTTGTTAAGGCAAATACACCTGTCAATTTTTTTTTTAATTAGGTTTTTTGAACCATTTTTTTAGCCTTGGGTTAAACATGAGGTTCAAGCGATTAGTTGACTTACTGTAAAAGTGAGTAAATAATTTTCTTTTAAAATAGATAGTTGACTTTAAAAAGTGAGTAAACCCATTGCTTTTAAAGCGATTAGTTGACTTTACTTACTGTAAATAAAGTGAGTAAACCCATTGCTTTTAAAGCGATTAGTTGACTTTACTTACTGTAAACAAAGTGAGCAAACCCATTGCTTTTAAAGCGATTAGTTGACTTTACTTACTGTAAATAAAGTGAGTAAACCCATTTCTTTAAGCAATTAGTTGACTTTAATTACTGTAAATAAAGTGAGTAAACCCATTGCTTTTAAAGCGATTAGTTGACTTAAATTATTGTAAATAAAGTGAGTAAACCCATTGCTTTTAAAGCGATTAGTTGACTTTACTTACTGTAAACAAAGTGAGTAAACCCATTGCTTTTAAAGTGATTAGTTGACTTACTGTAAATAAAGTGAGTAAACCCATTGCTTTAAAAGCGACTAGTTGACTTACTGTAAATAAAGTAAGTAAACCCATTGCTTTTAAAGCGATTAGTTGACTTTACTTACTGTAAATAAAGTGAGTAAACCCATTGCTTTTAAAGCGACTAGTTGACTTACTGTAAATAAAGTAAGTAAACCCATTGCTTTTAAAGCGATTAGTTGACTTTACTTACTGTAAATAAAGTGAGTAAACCCATTGCTTTTAAAGCGATTAGTTGACTTAAATTATTGTAAACAAAGTGAGTAAACCCATTGCTTTTAAAGCGATTAGTTGACTTTACTTACTGTAAACAAAGTGAGTAAACCCATTGCTTTTAAAGCGATTAGTTGACTTACTGTAAATAAAGTGAGTAAACCCATTGCTTTTAAAGCGATTAGTTGACTTAATTCAGTAAATAAAGTGAGTAAACCCATGCTTTTAAAGCGATTAGTTGACTTACTTACTGTAAACAAAGTGAGTAAACCCATTGCTTTTAAAGCGATTAGTTGACTTTACTTAGCTGTAAATAAAGTGAGTAAACCCATTGCTTTAAAGCGATTAGTTGACTTTACTTACTGTAATAAAGTGAGTAAACCCATTGCTTTTAAAGCGATTAGTTGACTTTACTTACTGTAAACAAAGTGAGTAAACCCATTGCTTTTAAAGCGATTAGTTGACTTTACTTACTGTAAATAAAGTGAGTAAACCCATTGCTTTTAAAGCGATTAGTTGACTTACTGTAAATAAAGTAAGTAAACCCACTGCTTTTAAAGCGATTAGTTGACTTTACTTACTGTAAATAAAGTGAGTAAACCCATTGCTTTTAAAGCGATTAGTTGACTTTAATTGCTGTAAATAAAGTGAGTAAACCCATTGCTTTTAAAGCGATTAGTTGACTTTACTTACTGTAAATAAAGTGAGTAAACCCATTGCTTTTAAAGCGATTAGTTGACTTTACTTACTGTAAACAAAGTGAGCAAACCCATTGCTTTTAAAGCAATTAGTTGACTTTACTTACTGTAAACAAAGTGAGTAAACCCATTGCTTTTAAAGCGATTAGTTGACTTTACTTACTGTAAACAAAGTGAGTAAACCCATTGCTTTTAAAGCGATTAGTTGACTTTACTTACTGTAAATAAAGTGAGTAAATCCATTGCTTTTAACGCGATTAGTTGACTTAAATTATTGTAAATAAAGTGAGTAAACCCATTGCTTTTAAACCGATTAGTTGACTTTACTTACTGTAAACAAAGTGAGTAAACCCATTGCTTTTAAAGCGATTAGTTGACTTACTGTAAATAAAGTAAACCCATTGCTTTTAAAGCGATTAGTTGACTTTAATTGCAGTTAATAAAGTGAGTAAACCCATTGCTTTTAAAGCGATTAGTTGACTTTACTTACTGTAAACAAAGTGAGTAAACCCATTGCTTTTAAAGCGATTAGTTGACTTTACTTACTGTAAACAAAGTGAGTAAACCCATTGCTTTTAAAGCGATTAGTTGACTTTAATTGCAGTTAATAAAGTGAGTAAACCCATTGCTTTTAAAGCGATTAGTTGACTTTACTTACTGTAAACAAAGTGAGTAAACCCATTGCTTTTAAAGCGATTAGTTGACCTTACTTACTGTAAATAAAGTGAGTAAATCCATTGCTTTTAAAGCGATTAGTTGACTTACTGTAAATAAAGTGAGAAAACCCATTGCTTTTAAAGCGATTAGTTGACTTTACTTACTGTACGAATGTGGAAACATTTCAAACACATTGCATTTATTGACATGATTACTTAAATCTTGTTCTTATTTGTTTCATTCATGTTTAACTAATCCAAATCAATCACAAAGTTTATTCATTCAATTATGTTAATACAAATGAATAGAAATTGTATACGCAATCACGATACACAAGTATTATTTGTAAGGCCATAAAACATTTTTGAATATTACTTGAACGAATTGAAACACAACAAGTTGTAAACAAGCAGTGCGACAATGTGACACTCAACTACAGCAGTTCAGAGTTTGAAGAAGAGCGTTCAAGTAACAACAACAAGAAACTGAAGAGGAAAAAAGAATAGAAAATTAACATAGAGCGATAACAAGTTCTTTATCTGCGCCGACAGAAACCCTAGGGAGTCCAAAAAAAAGAAGAAGTATTCCTTCTTGCAGTATTTATCCTTGTCTGTTTTCTCTTTCGGCTTGATCCGATTAATCCTTCCCTCCCTTGATGTTTTTTTGAAAAGCTCCTGAGTTGAAAAGCAGGTCACGATAAACATTGAGCTTGAATACAGTGACGTCGGGACGCTTTGAAGTTTTCGACAGTTTTTTCCTCTGGCAACACAATCAGAAGCGCAACATACAGACGCAGCCAATCACGATGAACTTTGCTGACCTTTTTTTGCGTTTGGGCTGAAATCTGGCTTTTAAGACTCTTCTCGGAGCTGATAAGAGTTAAAGAAGCAGATAGAGACTCTGGTGGTGTTTACATCCACTACATTAAGGCCTGCGGTAAGTTTTTATTTTTTTGCTGCACACTGTTTGGTTTGTCAGCAGCTGTCAGAGAACTGCTCTCCTCGCAGCCACATTTGCATTACAATGAATTTTAATGAATATTTACAGCCATTGTATGCTGACCTTGATTTTTTTTTACTCTTTGCGGAGATGGTTAAATAAATGTGGCTGAGAGGAATAACCGCACAAGTGTTTCTCAGGTCGAGACTGTGCAAGGTCTTGCAGGAGAATGAGGTGATTTACTGTGTCGATATTATTATGAATGGGTGGCTTTTTTCATGGTAGGCGAGGAAAAAAAATAGAGTGTATGTCAGAGAAATAAAATTAAACATGAAATTATGATAATATTGCTTCATTTATTCATTCATTCATTCATTCATTTTCCTTCAGCTTAGTCTCTATTTCATAGGTTGCCACAGTGGAATGAACCCCCAATTTTTCAGCACGTTTAACACAGCAAATGCCCTTTCAACCGCATCCCAGTACTGGGAAACATCCATACACACTCATTCACACACACACACTCAAATACCTGGGCTAATGTATTTTATTCAATTCACCTATAGTGCATGTGTTTGTACTGGGGGAAACTGGAGCACCTGGAGGAAACCCACGCCAACACGGAGAGAACAAGCAAACTCCACACAAATGCCAACTGACCCAGTCAGGACTTGATCCCGCGACCTTCTTGCTGTGAGGTGACAGTGATAACCACTGAGCCACCATGCCATGATATACATGTATTGGATTTTTTTTATGATTAATAAGTACAAACGTATATTAATACACTGTAAAAAATCCTGGTTACCATAAAATTTTAAGTTGAATCAAATTGACTATGTAAGTCGATTGAACTCATGTTAAACTTAAAACAGCTTGCGTAACTTATAACATTAAGTTAGAACATGATCATCAATAAATAAATAAATAAACAAACAAATAAATAAATAAATGAAAATCCACCACATAAGGGTGACTAAAAAACAATATTGACAGAATTTTCATTTGGCCGAGCTGCTTCTTTAAGAGTCTCATGATGCGTGCCCTGAAATACACACACGGAAACACTCAGAAACTCTAGTGGGAGCCGAACAACAGCTGCTAATGAGCGAGGAGGATTGTCTGAGTGATGAACGATTGTGTCAGTGAAATCATAGCTGAAAATGGGCCACTCGATCACAGCTCCTCCAAACACACGTGCTGGAAACGTCCCGCTTGCCACCGAAGGGCCAGACACAGCCCGCTAACTCACTCGCATCACTGTCCTGCTCTAGATTTGGACAGCAGAGTGTAAAATACAGTGCTGGATGCCTCTGAACATGCATGAGGAGCCATACTCTTACTATAATGATTGCTTCCCTTGAGAGATATAAAACCCAAGAGATGCTCTCATTCAGCCTCTAATATTCAATAGGGATGGCTGACGCGAAACGTTTTAACGTGGTGCCAAGACCTCAAACCGCAGATGTTTCGAAACACTGCTCCGAAACATTTCGAAACACTGAGGTCACATGAGTAAAGTGCTTCAAAAGCATCGGTCACAAGCATTTCAAGACCTGGCGAAACTGTAGATGGGGTCAGATAGTGGGGGTCGGAAGTCAAAATTATTAGCACTCGTGTGATTTTTTTTCTTTTTTCAAATATTAACCAAATGATGTTTCAAGAGTTCACACTTAGATTTGCTTGGCATGCTGTCGCGGGAGAGAACCCTGAGCTTGGAGATAATAAAGACCTGGTCCTGGTCAATAAGCATATAAAGGGGGTGCGAGATCAGGTAGGTCTCGATAGCTCCCCCTGGAAAAGGGAGGAAAAGGAGGAGATGGGGTGGAAGGGGGGATTCTTCCAAAAACGAACATAGAGCAGTAGGGTGAAATCGGTCTATTTATTGTAAGCTTGGAGCGATCTGATTGGATTATTACTGATTATGGATGAGAAGCCAGCTGTGATCACTTCACATGCTCCTCTCGAAATGAGATTATAAAACTTCACTTTACAGAGCAAGGAATTTTTCACAGTATTTCCAATAATGTTTTGTTTTCTGGAGAATTTCTTATTTGTTTTACAACCCTAAATCAGAAAAGCTTGGGAAAATATGGAAAAGGCAAATGAAATAAGAAAGTAGTGATGCTTCATGTTTTGTGTGGACAACTTCATTTTATTTGTGTATATATACCGTGCATCCGCAAAGTATTCACAGCGCTTCACTTTTTCCACATTTTTTTATGTTACAACCTTATTCCAAAATGGATTAAATTCATTTATTTCCTCAAAATTCTACACACAAGACCCCATAATGACCATGTGAAAAAAGAGTTTTTGAAATTGTTGCAAATTTATTAAAAATAAAAAAACCTGAAAAAAAAAAAATCACATGTACAGAAGTATTCACAACCTTTGCTCAATACTTTGTTGATGCACCTTTTGGCAGAAATTACAGCCCTAAGATAATTTGAATATCATGCCACAAGCTTGGCACACCTGTCTTTGGGAATTTTTGCCCATTCCTCTTTGCAGTACCTCTCAAGCTCTATCAGGTTGGATGGGAAGCGACTGTGTACAGCCATTTTCAGATCTCTCCAGAGATGTTCAATAGAATTTAGGTCTCAGCTCTGGCTGGGCCACTCAAGGACATTCACAGAGTTGTTGTGAAGCCACTCCATTGATATTTTGGTGGTGTGCTTTGGGTCATTGTCCTACTGGAAGATGAACCGTCGCCCCAGTCTGAGGTCAAGAGCACTCTGAAGCAGGTTGTCATTCAGGGTGTCTCTGTACATTGCTGCATTCATCTTTCCCTCTATCCTGACCAGTCTTTCACCACCATAGTAGCTGCCACCACCATGCTCCACTATAGGGATGGTATTAGCCTGGTGATGAGTGGTGCCTGGTTTTCTCCAGAGGTAACGCCTGACATTCACTCCAAAGGGCTCAATTTTAGTCTCAGACCAGAGAATTTTGTTTCTTATGGTCTGACAGTCCTCCAGATGCCTTTTGGCAAATTCCAGGCAGGGATTGTTGGATTGCTGCACAGAAGGTTTTCCTTCTGTAAGGTTCTCCTCTCTCCAAAGAAGAACGCTGGAGCTCAGTCTTGGTGATTCCAAACATCTTCCACTTACGGATGATGGAGGCCACTGTGCTCATTGGAACTTTCAGAGCAGCACAAATTTTTCTGTAACCTTCCCCAGCCTTGTGCCTTGAGACAACCCTGTCTCGGAGGTATACAAACAATTCCTTTGTCTTCATGCTTGGTTTGTGCTTTGTCATGCACCATCAACCCTGGGACCTTATATAGACAGGTGTATGCCTTTTCAAATAATGTCCAATCAACTGAATTGACCACAGGTGAACTCCAATTAAGCTGCTGAAACATCTCAAGAAGGATCAGTGGAAACAGAATATACCTGAGCTTAATTTAGAGCTTCACGGCAAAGGTTGTGAATACTTATGTACATGTGATTTTTCAGCTTTTTTATTTTAATAAATTTGCAACAATTTCAAAAAATCATTTTTCACATTGTCATTATGGGGTATTGTGTGTAGAATGTTGAGGAAATAAATGAATTTAATCTATTCTGGAATAAGGCTGTGACATAAAAAATGTGGAAAGAGTGAAGCACTGTGAAAACTTTCCGGATACACGGTAAATCCTTTCTGTCATTCAGATCTGCAACACATTCCAAAAAAGTTGGGACAGGAGCAATTTAGGGCTACTAATCAGGTAAACTGGGTAAATATTGGTTAAAACCACATTCTGCACACATTACAAAGTCCTGGCTGTGGAGAAAGAGGATACATGTACTTGACTGAAAATTAATAATAATAATTATTATTATTAATAGTTATTGGAATTCTCAAAATTGCAAAAATATCTAATTAAATAAAAAATAATAAACATAGGGTTATCATGCTACATATCTGACCCACAATAACAGTCCTTATTTACACACACTGATATTTCAAACTCATATGACTTTGTTACCTTTTACTAAATAAATAAATAAATGTATAAATAAATGTATAAATAAATAAATAAATGAAAATCCACCACGAGGGTGTCTCAAAAAACAATAATGTCATAATTTTCATTTGGCTGAGCTGCTTCTTTAAGAGCCTCATGATGCGTGCCCTGAAATACACACACGGAAACACTCAGGAACTCTAGTGGGAGCAAAACAACAGCTGCTAATAGCTGTGGAGAAAGAGGATACAGGTACTTGACTGGCCTGTCTGCAGTCCCAACCTGTCTCCAATAGAGAATGCGTATTACATTTTTAAAGACCAAATTGCGTCAACAAAAACCCTGTACCTTGCCCACCTTAGGACTTGTTTGCAGGAAGAATGGGACAAAATTACACCTGAAACACTTTATCACTTGGTGCCTTCAGTCCCTAAGCGTGCTTTAAGTGTTGTGAAAAGGAATGGCAACATTACAAAGTAGAAATGCATTACTGTTTCAACTTATTTTGAAATGTGTTGCAAGAGCCAAAATTGTAATACGTGCTTATTTAAAAAATAAAATAAAATCAATAAAAATCACAGGAACACATTAAATAATGTTTGTTGTATTGTCTGCAAAGAATCACAAGTCAAAGTAAATTTAGAAATCACTAAATAATTCTGACTTCAACTGTATGTATGTACCCTGAGCTCCTGTAAACCACAAAAATAAATTCCTTGTGTTTTTTGCACTTGGCGAATAAAACTCCTCCTGATTCTCATCTACTGTATTCTCCGAAATCATCCAGCAAAACTTCTCCTTTTTTTTCCTCTCCCAATGCAGCACTTTCAGTGGTGACATTAATCAAGGTTAGCGACATTTGGAGGCGACCAATCACCCACTCATCCCCAGGCAAAAAAAAAAACCCCACAGCCGGAGCATGACTGACACCGTCCAGATCCTGGAGCCACGAAACCACGATAACACCTAATGCAGACCGGCCCTCAAACCACAGGGGAACCAGCCTCCAGATCCAACAACCAGAGGCGCAAAAAATAAAGAAAGAAATAAACAAACAGGCACGGATAAGACGACGACAAAGAGGAGATGAAATGCTCGCGAACGTTTGGGCCTTCAAGCTTAGGCTCTGACTATCAAAATGCCAATTGATGCATGAAATTCAAGCTGAGGCGAGAGTACAATAACAGCCGACACAGACATGACCTTTTGATAGTCATTAAATAGACAGGTCTTTGATTTCAAACAGCGGCGATCATATTTTGCATTACAATACAAGGATTTACCTGCGCATTAGACTCTTACTCTTCAGTCATAATAGAGCCTGCTGCTTTTGCTGAATGTTACTCAGTGCCTCCGCTGAAGATTTAAAGGAACAGCGCAACATATGTGTATGAAGAATCAATTTGTCAACTTATACTCACTATCATGTTATTCAGACAATGCATGTGTTTTGTAAGCTGCTTTTTGTCAGTTAATACGAGTTAAATTGAAAATGAATCCAAATCATTCTCAGGTTCAATTCAAGTTGAATTTTACAGCTTGTTTCTGGTTTGATCTTCATATTTTTGTCATTTCATGTGACCAATCATTATGCAGATTACTTAAGGTAATGGCATAAAACGTTAAAAATTCCTTGAGGATTTGACTATTTTAATCACAATTAATGAATTTAAATTAAGCCCCAAAAAGGAAATGTGATCTCACATCTGCAAATCCTAAAACTTGGATAGGTGACAAGACTTTAGTCAGGTAGTGTATGTACTTCATTTCATAATGCATTACTGACATTTGCCCTTTTATTGTCAGCTAATGACATATGAAACGGCAGTTTTTGAAATAGAAATATTTTGTAACATTATAAATATTATGAATTGAATGCATCTCAATTGAGTTTCAGATATTTTAAATGGAAGTGTAAACGCACCATAAAAATTTCTCTACATATTTTCGTTATGCTTTTTAATTGCATTATGGGACCTTGATATTTCCTCCAACAAATTTTGATGAAAAGTAAAAGTGATTTTTTTTTAGGACATTTTTAATTGTTTGAAATCATATATTGTCTGTATTGGTGTTGCAAATCAGTGTGGGTTGCAGGACAATGGGGGGTGGGGGGTTGCTTGGCTTTTTCCAAAAAATCTATAAATAAATAGATTTAAATAAATAAATAAATAAATAAATAAATAAATAAATAAATAAATAAATAAATAAATAAATGTATAAATAAATGTATAAATAAATGTATAAATAAATAAATAAATAAATAAATAAATAAATAAATAAATGTATAAATAAATAAATAAATGTATAAATAAATAAATATATAAATAAATGTATAAATAAATAAATGTATAAATAAATGTATAAATAAATGTATAAATAAATAAATAAATAAATAAATAAATAAATAAATAAATAAATGTATAAATAAATAAATATATAAATAAATGTATAAATAAATAAATAAATAAATGTATAAATACATGTATAAATAAATAAATAAATAAATAAATAAATATAAATAAATGTATATATAAATAAATAAATAAATAAATGAAAATCCACCACGAGGGTGACTCAAAAAACAATAATGTCAGAATGTTTATTTCTGCTTCTTTAAGAGCCTCATGATGCATACCCTGAAATACACACACGGAAACACTCAGAAACTCTAGTGGGAGCCAAACAACAGCTGCTAATGGCTGTGGAGAAAGAGGATACAGGTACTTGACTGGCCTGTCTGCAGTCCCAACCTGTCTAAAATAGAGAATGCGCATCACAAGACCAAATTGCGTCAACAATTGCGTTAATTCATTTTATTAAACTATTAGAATGGCCATATTTTATCCATAAACTACTGAAGAACAAAATAGTAGTTAATAGTAACATTGTTAACATGTTAATGATAAATATTAAAAACAACAACATGCAAATAAAAAGCCATCAGGCTTTCAATGTTTTGTGCAACTCCTGGGGTGATTACGTTATAGTAAAGACAGCAATAGCATCAGATGCAGCAGATTGATTTTATGGCACCAGGTTAAACTTTCTGACACCTTTTACGGCACTCACATACACTAAAAATAAATACAGGCCACAGCTAAACATGGCGGATAATCTCCGAGTGGCGTTCTCCATAATTAAACGATGAATACGACTTGGGTCTTTTGGAACGTGTACGCCGTTGTGTGCAAGGTTTATCTATTTATAACCATCTAAAAGAATATTAGGGGTCTCGAGTCACTGGCATTTTTATTTTGGGTGTCGTGGGCTGAAAGGTTTGGGAAACCTTGTTGTAAATTCAATTTCAATTTCAAATTTGTAAATTTCAAAAACTTAGGCAAGGCAAGGCAAGTTTATTTATATAGCACATTTTATACACAGTGGCAATTCAAAGTGCTTTACATAAACAGCAATAAAAGATACAAGTATAAGAGAAATCAAAACAAATAATAAGAATGGTTAAAAAATAAAATAAAAACAGATAAAATGTGTTATAAAAGAATGAAAAAGAAGAGAAAAATAGATTAGTGCGATCTGTCGGACGTAGCACAGCGCTCATTCAGTAAAGGAACAGCTAAACAGATGTGTTTTCAGTCTTGATTTGAATGTGCCTAATGTTGGAGCACATCTGATCATTTCTGGAAGCTGATTCCAGCAGCGAGGGGCGTAGTAGCTGAAAGCCGATTCACCCTGCTTTGACTGAACTCTTGGAATTTCTAGTTTATTTGAACCTAAAGATCTGAGTGATCTGTTAGGTTTGTATTCAGTGAGCATATCTGTAATGTATTGAGGTCCTAGGCCATTTAGTGATTTATAGACCAGTAATAATACTTTAAAATCTATTCTGAATGTAACTGGGAGCCAGTGTAAAGACCTGAGGACAGGTGTGATGTGCTCTGATTACCTGGTTCTGGTCAGAATTCTGGCCGCAGCGTTCTGGATGAGCTGTAACGGTCTGACTGTATTTTTGGGAAGGCCAGTAAGGAGGACGTTACAGTAATCCACTCTGCTGCTGATAAAAGCATGAACAAGTTTCTCTAAGTCTTCACTGGAAACAAAGCATCTAATTCTTGCAATGTTTTTGAGATGATAGTATGCTGATTTACTAACTGCATTGACATGACTATTGAAACTCAAATCTTACTCCAGAGTCACACCAAGATTATTGACCTTATTTTTTGTTGTTTGACCCTTAGAGCCAAGGTACGCATTCACCTTGAGAACCTCATCTCTGTTCCCAAACGCAATCACTTCACTTTTCTCTTTGTTTAACTGAAGAAAGTAATAAGTCAAAGTCATTTTGAGGTATTTAACCCAATTATAATATAATTTATTATACATTATACTATTTCAAACAACTAAAATGTCAATAAAAGTCACTTTGTTAAACTGTAGATTTGCATTTCTTTTTTTTATTATTATTTTTATAGAGGTTTTCACCTTTAGACAGTGGAGATTTTCAGACAGGAAAGTATGGGAAGCAGAGAGAGGGGAAGGATCGCCAAAGGACCTCGAGCCGGGAATCGAACTCAGGTCGCCGCGAGCACCTGGGTGCTATTTGTCGACGCACGAACCACTAGGCTATTGGCGCCGACGAGAGCTGAATTTCTAAAATCAAAGGTCAACAGAGCAGCGATCAACAGCCCATAATGCAATTCATAACCTGAATAAACTGAATTATTGTAATTTCCCTGACTCTTTAAAACATTTGAAGGTCATTTCGAAATTAGCATTATGACATTTAGATTGCATTTCAATATTATTCCAATTTGACATATTGTTGCACTATAACCTAATAACAATCTTTTACTATGTACAAAAGCAGCTAGGACATTCTGCATAACATCTCCTTTTATGTTCGCTTAAAAAACAAAAGTAGTAGAGATGATATAAGGCTAAACAGGGACATAACTTTCATTGAACCGCTCCTTTAATTGATCCCTAGGCTACGCGAAGAAGAAGCGCATGAGTTATAAAGCCCACAAACGCAAAGCTCCCTATGCACAAAATAAACATATACCTTTGACATGCGAGCATATCTTAATTTGTGAAAACGGCTCACGCTGGCCTGAAGAAAGCAGACTAATTCGAAAGCGGCCATGTGTAAAAATGTCTGTTTATCCCAGAGGGAGACTTTTAATGGATATATAAGAGGGCCGTAAGGAGTTAATTGTTTGTGGCTCGCAATCTGATATTAACTACACCGCGCGGAGGGCAAGGGAGTCTATTATCTAGTTTACTCTCAAACGCTTGCATTAATATACATACAGATATATATGTGGGGGTCTTTTGCGGACGTGCATCCAATTTGGCTTCTGTTTTCCTATTTTGGCCCTTAATCTTATTGTCTGTAGTTGTGGTTGGAACTGTGTCCTCCAAAGATCTCATCTTAAACTTTCCCAGCGCGGGAGGGTAATTGCTATCAGATCAATTTACTCAAGAAAAGTGCTGCCTGTTTCTAAGTGCTTGATAGATGGAGAGCAAC
>NC_079445.1:39522688-39550188 GCF_903798145.1 Danio aesculapii | reverse complement strand
GAGCTGCTTCTGCCTTGATTTGCTCGCAGATGTCTTGTGCATTGTCCTCTATATCTGTCAAGTGACAGTATTTACATTTTAAAAGTCTGATTCATTTACAACATTTAACTGAATCATTTAATTTAATTTTTTTTGTAGCTCAGAAATAAAACTAAGAAACAAGATGATGTGTTAAATTCGAAATGACAATCTCTGTCAAAGGCATTCCCTCCAACCCTCTCATTCTCACTCTCTTTTCAGATGGGACAGAGAGCAAAAATCAAAGGCTACCATGGGCTAACTTCGGCCCGCAGGCCCTACTTTGGGCATCTCTGAATTATACAAACGGCAAAATTCTTTTTATTTTTCATTCTTTAAAATGTATTCAGATTTTTACATATTGTATTTTTATTTAATTATATTAAATATGTAGTATTATTCTGCATTTCTGGTGCAATAAGCTTAGCAGAAAAGCATTTCTGCATACGAACTGCAAAATCTATTTGGATTATACATGTTATATTTTTATTTAATTATCTAAAAGATATAGTATTACGAAGTGACACAGTGGTTAGCACCATACCTGCCAAAATTTGTATCTGAAAATTCGAGGTGTCTGAATAACCCATCTAAGTTACTGTACTATGCATGGAGTTTCGGGCAACCACTGCGATCAAAGGCGATCTGGGGGTGTTATAGTCTGCTCCAAAAAACAAAGGATCGGGGGGGGGTTAGGTGGTAAAATTACAGGAGTTTTCCGGGAAAAATAATAAACGGGAGGGTGGCGGGTCCCGGGTCCCGGGAAAAACAGGAGTGTTGGCAGGTATGGTTAGCATTGTCACCTCACAGCAAGGTCGCGAATTTTAAGGTCACTTCCATCCATCCATCCATCCATCCATCTGTTTATCTATCTATCTATCAAGTTGGATATACATAAATGTTACCTTTTACGTTCACAATTGATTAAAAACAACACAATTTAAAATACTGTGAAATGTTTCTGTAAAAAACAGCCATATTGAACATTTAAAAAAAATAAAATGGTAATATTCTGAAAAATAAGCAGTGTATTCTGAACTAAGTTTTCTGAATATTATCTGAATATTTAAAAATTTATTCAGAATATAAATAAATACTTGTTTAAATAAAATATGTAATATTATTCACCATTTTCGGTGCAAAATCTTTCAAGTTGGACATTTAAAAATGTTACCTTTTATGTTCACAACAAAATGTTTTTGCAATTAGTTAAAAAACAACAAATGATGTGAAACAAAAATGCTGTAAAAACAGCCATATTCTACAGAAAAGTTTTCAGAATATTACAGTTATAGTGAAATAAAAAACAGTATTTTACTGATAAAAAACACTTTTCTTTATACAAACTGCAAATTGCTTTTTATTTTTTATTAAAAAATGTCTATTTATTTATATTAAGTTTGATATTTAAAAATGTTACCAGCTATGTTTCCAGAACAACAACACGTTATTTACAATTGGTTAAAATCAACCAAACAAATGAAAATTGCTGTAAAAAAAGCACTAATCTACAGAAAAATGCTGTTTTTTTAATATATATAAAACAGTAATATTCTGTTAAAAAAGCAGTGGATTCAAAATTATTTATTTAGTATTTTTACAAAATATTCCACATTACCAGAATATCTACAGAATATTAGTTTTAGTGAAAAAACAAATAAACAAAAACAAACTGTATTTCACTGTTGAATATGGCCTTGTTTCATGGCCTCCTTATTTTGAGTAAACTGATATTGGCAAATATGCCACAACAGTTACCTAACCATACCCCTGATTTTTTTTTCCCCACCCTAACTACATTTTTCTGGACAGGTACAAATAAATTCCGTTTAGTGAACTGAAAAAATGTATGCTAAACAATCCCATTTTAGGACATGCCTTGAACCATGCCGAAGCACGATTGTCCCCCCTCCTCTCTCCCCCAGCCTGCTCTCACATTGCATCACCTTCTGAGCCGGAGCACGCTTACGTCATCGATGATGCGACTGTTCTGTTTAACATGAAGAGAAGTGCTCTTGCTCACAACAGTGGACATTGCTTTAGCTATATTGTTTTGTATTATTTTTAGTCGTTTGGGATGCACTGACCCACAGTCAAACACTTTGCCAAACAGTTCCACCACTTTTGATGCTCATAAATGATCATAAAAGTCACCGTCCTGCACATATAAGGAGGTTTTATGAAGGTGCAGCTGACATGCAGCAAGGGGTTTGTGTCTTTAATAAACTATGACAGTTTGCGCTCATTTAAAAGTAAGAATGATTAATAAATCAATATGTAACAGCCCTTTAAAAGTGACTTCATGTCTTTAGTTTCGCATTCAGGTTTGCTTTACACTCACAAGGGTACAACGCCAAAGCCCAATCGAACCGTGCTCTGGCACACCTCTTCCAACCGGGCCAGGGCCGGCCAACTGAACTACGCCTAGACTTGATTCGGAGTACTCACATTTGTCAAACAAACCAGGAAACGCAATGTTATGCAGCGACACGTATGCTGGAATAGTTGGCGGTTCATGCACATATGCTGGAATAGTGGGTGGTTCATTCCACTGTGGCGGCCCCTGATAAATAAGGAACTGAGCCGAAGGAAAATGAATGAATGAATGAATGAATGTAGAATAAACCTCCCCACACAATTGATGCCCGTCTCCCTTCAAAGAAAACAAAAGCCCAGGGTCATCATCACTTAGCCCCTGATCATTTCACTTGCTAAAAACACCCCTGCTGTGATCACATTTCTCATTCTGGAATCTGGTTGGGAAAACATCTCAAAAGTTCAGCGTTCAGCAGGTGTTCTTGTCAGCATTGTGCAACAATCAGCGAACGACAACAATCCAGCAGCGTTTTGGAGCACATCATCAGTGGCCACATCAAATGTGACAAACGCGTCTCTGTTAATGAGCATTAAATGGCTGCTAATTGTTTGATTGAATTGCTGTCACCTATCTAAGCTTGTCTAATTGAAGAGCGCGGAGCGAGGCGTTTACAGAGCCGCTGACGAAAAAAAAAAAGAGCCATCCAAAATGAAAAACGCCGGTGTTTTGTGTGTGGCAATTACCAGAGAAATGCAGAGCGTGCTTTTTTTGTTTTGTTCTTCAGTCTTTACATGGACTTGATCTATCTTATGAAGTTGCTGTGATGCCGCAGCTTTGTGGATTTTATCACACGGCCCGTTTGTTGCACAAGAACAATGGCAATGCAAATACGCTGATAAGACATTCGGGAGGCAGGCCTGTGATTTCACATTCACACAGTTTGCTTTAAATGAACTGGATGCGCAGAATAAAGCTGCAATCTGAAAATCGGATTATATAATGCGTTTAATAATTTCTCTCATTATCAACACGGCACTGTCATTCACGTCCCTCCGGTGTCATTATTAATGCATGCCAATGTATGAATTATAATGCAAGATATGGATTGAAATGAACGCAGCTTTTGTCTGTCCTCTGAATGCTTTCACTGTTTCTGAAACAAGTACCAGTGAGTAATAATACAGTATTTACAGAGCTAAATATTTCATTGCATGTTCTTGGAAAAAAGTGGATAAAAGGTGACATTTTTCCTTAAATTACCAATTTTTGGTATGAAATATCATATATTTTGTAGGGCTGCAACAATGAATTGATTAAATCGTTTAAATTCGATAACTAAAAGCGTTGGTCGCCTAACAAAAACTCACTCCCGTGGCCTGATAGAATCTCTTAAACTCACCAGTGAAAGTGTTAATAACAAGACAAGCAGCTGTGGTATAGTTACTTTGCACTTTAAGACTAAAGACACATTTTTATTCACTTGCCTATTTTGGATCATTCATTTTTCCAATCTGTTGTCATGTATAAACAACATTTTATTGCTACACTGCAAAAAAGCTTTTCTTACTTAGTAATTTTGTCTCGTTTTTTTAAGTCCAAATATGTAAAAAAATCTTAAATCAAGACTAGGCGAGAAAAATGGCATGAGAAAATGAAGTGATACCTAAAACTTCTGTTTGAGATTATATCTCATTAAGATTATTTTTCTTACCCCATTGGCAAATAATTTTGCTTGTTTTAAGCAAGCGGCAACCTCCCGCTCTCCCTCGGGAAGCCAATACGGAAGTAACTAAAACTGCAATTCATCAAAATTCCGCTAGTCCTGGCTCCATAATAAAGCAAATTGCAATTTAGCCCACTGTTAGAATGGCCAACTTTACAGCAGAAAAAAAGGTGTTTACAGCCTGGTACAAAGAACGATTTTGGTTCATATAGCAATTATTACCCTCCATGACAACTGTGAGGGGGGTGAATTTTTTTATAACTCATCCATTTCCTTTATATTAGGTTATATTAAGTTTGCATAATTAAGGGCGTGGCCACTTGAGTGACAGCTAGGTCTCGCTGGTCGCCGTCACTTCACCTCAGCTGAATCCGGCAGATTAGCCACTGATCTCGGCATGTTCATCGTATTTTTGTTTTGTTTTATGTGGCTTTACACAGTCAGCTGCCTTTTGGACTTATTTCTTACAATTATCAAATGATATGGGATGCTGTGTGCACTTAATTGTGCTCACAAACCATTCACGTGGCCTCGTTTCCCATGCGAGTAAAGTTATATACTTCTATACCATCTCTATAAATGTATTTGTTTTATTTAAGATCATTCATCATTTATAATGTTCTTTAGGCCTTAAAGCACTCCAGAATGTGACATTGATTAGCTGTAGGCTCTAGAACAGTCATCTGTATTATCATACAGTGTTCTGCTGGAGTTCATCAATAGTCTTGCATTTACTAACACACAGACTATATTTGAAGTGTTTGGAAGTAATTCGCGTTTTCTTCCTGTAGAAAACCGTCACAAGAGCAATGTTTACTGGCTCAATGTGTTACTACAGTGTTCTTAAAAGTCTAAACACTTTATTGATATAGTGTACAGCCAAGCACATGTGGTCAGAACACAAACGAGTCGCAGGTAATAAAGTATCAAGCGTTTCTCCCAAAGTAAAGTCTGTTTGCCAGGTCTAAGCAAAGTGCCAGCAGGAGTATGTAGTTCCGCTCACTCTCCGCCTCTTTGCCCTTGTTTGGTATCCCGCCGTGGGTGCGATGACGCGCGAACAAAATGGTGACGGTTGGCCGCGCCTACTTGTAGCTTCTTTTGCGCTCTTCAGAAACCTATGGGTGACGTCACGGATGCTACGTCCATATATTTTACAGTCTATGGTTTTAAGCAAACAATCACTTAATTTTGAGTTGTTGTTTCATGCGTCTAGTATGTCTCTTGATTTAAGATCTTTTTAGATGTTTGGATTGAACACAGGACAACACTACTAAGTTTTTTTTTTTAAATGATGATTTATATTATTAGTATTATTATTACTACAGCTCAGGTATGTTCAAGAACAACATGTTTGAGCACTTTCTAAAGATTTTAGTTCTGATTTTGAACAAAGGGTAGGAAATGAATGCTTTTCTTTTTTTATCTGATTCATTGATTAATCAAAAAAATAATCGACAGATTAATCGATTATTAAAATAATTAGTTCGTATGTTTTATAACTTTTTAGAGTCTACACTGTGACCCTTTTATTAAATTAATTGAAACTGAAAGTAGGTAAATAGGTAGACAGACAGATACTATAGATAGATAGATAGATAGATAGATAGATAGATAGATAGATAGATAGATAGATAGATAGATAGATAGATAGATAGATAGATAGATAGATAGATAGATAGATAGATAGATAGATAGATAGATAGATAGATAGATAGATAGATAGATAGTAAGATAGATAGATAGATAGATAGATACTGTAGATAGATAGATAGATAGATAGATAGATAGATAGATAGATAGATAGATAGATAGATAGATAGATAGATAGATAGATAGATAGATCTATTAATATTATATAAAATTCAAAATTTCAATTTGACAACATGAATCCAATAAACCTGAAACAAATGTCTGTTTTTTTTTGACAAATATGCAGATTTTTTGAGCTTGTAATCTATGCAAATGAGCACATGATGATTAATAAACCTGCCTTGTTTGCATATAGAAATATAACATTTAAGAAATCTAGGGGGAAGTACGGTGAAGCTATTTTCAAAACCATCATAATAAATGCAGGGCGGCACGGTGGCTCAGTGGTTAGCAACGTCGCCTCACAGCAAGAAGCTCGCTGGTTCGAGGCCGGTTGGCATTTCTGTGTGGAGTTTGCATGTTCTCCCCGTGTTGGCGTGGGTTTCCTCCGGGTGCTCCGGTTTCCCCCACAGTCCAAAGGGATGCGCTGTAGGTGAATTGAATGAACAAAATTGGCTGTAGTGTAAGAGCGTGTGTGTGAGTGTGAGAATGTATGGGTGTTTCCCAATACTGGGTTGCACCTGGAAATCCATCCGTTGTGTAAAACATATGCTGGAATAGTTGGCGGTTCATCCCGCTGTGGCGACATCTGCTAAATAAAGGAACTAAGCCGAAAAGAAAATGAATGAATGAATAATCTCTAAACTACAATACAGAATACAGACGGAGTAAATAAACACAGTTATTGTTTGTCCGCACGACTGTTTCCAGACCATTTCTGATACCAATGTGAGTGACGCGCTGTAGCTCCGTCTTGTCGAGATAAAATTTGTGGGTTCATCGTGAAAAAAAAAGCTCTTTTCCTAGCACTATTCCTGCATGGTGTTTGGACAGATTAAACAGCATGTCCACAATGGCGCGCGGGGCTTTAATATCGTCCACTGGAGCTCCCTGTTTTCCTCATTTAATCCCTGTGCAATATGTTGGCCAGAAAACCCTCACGCTGTACACAATGAACGGCCGGCTAAGACACAAAAAAGGCTAATTAGCGGTCCACCCCTTCCACTCCACCCTCATGCAAATCCTCATTCTCTTCATTTTTGCAGGCGCTGTATATCTGGGTTTGTTATCAGGGCCACCAATGTGTTGTCGGCTGCTATTGTTCTGCCGTTTTTGACATACAATGTGGCTGTAAAAACTGTAAATTACTTTTTGCATTTTAACTTTGATATTGCAGACATGTAAGAGTTGTTAATTCAGTTTAAGTTGTGTTACTGAATGCTAAACATTGCCTCTATTTGGACTTTTCTGTCATTAGAATACCAATAAAATCATGTCGGAGGTATTGGGTTTAGAAAAGTAGCAAGCGATGTCAAATATGGTGTTTTCAAATGTGTTGCTCACTTAGGGTGAAAAAATAATAAAAAGAGATATAATATTTTAAATTAAAACAACACTGGATCACATTGTAACATGTCAGTAATGACTGAATGAATGTAAAAGGATTTGTTGTATATGATAAACTTTACCACATTTTTACTATATTACTGTACATGCATTTACCATGCTTTTCATTGGGAAAATTTTTGACATTTTAAACACACACACACACACACACACACATGCACACGCACACACACACACACACACACGCACACACGCACACACATGCACACACACACAACTGAAAATTAAACTTTTTTTTCTGTCATTAGAAAACAAGTGAAATCATCGTAAGTACGTTTTGTCGGTTTAGTGGCTAATTCGTACAAATTCGTACGAGTTCATTCGTACGAAATTATACGATTTTAAAAAGGAGGTGTGGCACCTAACCCCACCCCTAAACCCAACCGTCATTGGGGGATGAGCAAATCGTACGAAAATGTACAAATTAGATCGTACGAATTCATACGAATTAGCCACTAAATCAAAAAGTTACGAATTGCCGTGAGATTGTGTTGTGTCGGCAGTATTGGGTTCAGAAAAGTAGCAAGCGATGTCAAATAGAGAGTGTTTTCACATTTGTTCTTCATTGATGAAAATATCCATGTCAATAGATTTGTCATATAGTGCATTTTATTTTACTGTAATTATTACCGCTTTAATTTTCACATTCACATTATTTTTACTATTGTTTTACTGCATTTACCATGTTTTATTTGTTGGGGAGATCTTTGACAATTCAAATCAGGCACGTACAGACGTGCACATGCATGATTCAAAATGTCAAAGACTTCCCCAGTAAATAAAAACATGGTAAATGCAGGATATATATAAAACATATTTAATTCAATAACACGTTTAATTCTGAAGAGAAATTATAACATATAATCTTAATTTTACCATTTCAACATTTAACCCCACTGGAACACTAGAACACAGTGCTTGGCATTTCCAGGGTGGGCCATTTCTATGGATACACCTTAATAAAAAGGGAATGGTTGGTGATATTAACGTCCTGTTTGTGACACGTTAGTATATATGAAAAGAGGGGGCAAACTTTTCAAGATGGGTGGTGACCAGGGTAGCCATTTTGAAGTCGGCCATCTTGGATCCAACTTTTGTTTTTTCAATAGGAAGAGGGTCATTTGACACAACAAACGTATTGGGAATTTCACAATTTCATGAGTGATTTACAAGTTTCTGACCACTTATAAAATGTGTTCAATGTGCTGCCCATTGTGTTGGATTGTCAATGCAACCCTCTTCTCCCACTCTTCACACACTGATAGCAACACCGCAGGAAAAATGCCAGCACAGGCTTCCAGTATCTGTAGTTTCAGGTGCAGCACATCTTTGTTTTTGCGATATTTTGCTTGAATTCAATTGTATTATCTTTAAATTTCTAAATATGTTTGGTGAGTAAAATATTATTTTAATAAATATATATATATG
This sequence comes from Danio aesculapii, assembly GCF_903798145.1. NCBI lineage: Eukaryota > Metazoa > Chordata > Actinopteri > Cypriniformes > Danionidae > Danio > Danio aesculapii. The sequence goes on along the minus strand of NC_079445.1, from coordinate 39,541,486 downwards.
TTAAATCTGTTTTTGTTTTAATGCACCAAAATACATTGTCAATTCACTGAGAAATGGATCAAAACACTGTACAGTCCAAATTTATGAATCCTACAGTACATATTTTACTATTACTAAAAACTACAATTTAGAATCGTTTCACACAGAAAACAGTTATTTTATTTACATTGTAAGTGTATTCCACAATATTAGTTTTACAGAATTCTTGATTATTACAGTCTTGTTGCACTTTATTTTACATAAACAATGAGACCATCAGCACAACTGGAGTAAAACATTGAATTAAAAGTGTCCTGAATCTGAAAATTTGCTTTGATGACTATAATAAAAAAATAAATAAAAACTTGAGATTGCCAAACTCAATTTCATGGGAAAACATAACTATTGCAAATTAGCAGCATGAATTCTTTTTATCTTATTCATTACAAGTCAAAATAAAGTCATAAAAAAAATCTAAATATTAGATTTTCATTCAAAAATGTGTTTAAGTTTAATTAACCAAATATGAAAAACGTATTAAATTCTCATGAAAACGATGAGGACTGGAATGAGGCTATATATAGAATCTATAGATCCTCTATTTGTGCTAGACATAGCCTTATTCAATTTAAAGTGGTACATAGACTTCATCTTTCCAAGGCCAAGTTGGAAAGGATGTATTCCTCTGTTGACCCCATCTGTACAAGATGCAAGCAGTCCCCTGCTACATTAGCCCATATGTTTTGGTCATGTCCCAGATTATCTGTATTTTGGTCAAAGATTTTTTTATCTTACTCCAGAATATTTTGTAAAGATGTTTTTGCAAATCCCTTAACTGCTGTCTTTGGTATTGTATATGAAAATAACAATTTGTCAAAAAGTGAATTGGACTGCATTGCCTTTACTTCTCTCTTAGCAAGACGCTTGATCCTAATCAATTGGAAGCAATCATTTCCCCCTTCTTTTAAACAGTGGGCCAATGATGTGTTGCATTTCATTAGTTTGCAAAAATAAGACTCAGTTTAAATGGTTCCGGGTCCAAGTTCACTGCCATGTGGCGTCCTTTCACAAATTATTTCCAAAGCCAAATGTAACTGTAACTGGACTAAATGATGCTGACAGGTTTTGCTTATACTGATGTTGTCTTCATTTTATTTTATTGTATATTATTTTTTGTCTTTGTTTATATGTACACAATGTTAAAGCACTGTTTATATTTATGTTGTGTTGTAAGTTATGTTGATTAATGTATGTTTCTCGACTACTTAAATAAATAAAAAAAGGAAAAAAAAAAATTCTTATGAAAACAGTCCAAATGTAAGAAACATACACTATATATTTCATTCATTTACTCATTCATTCATTTATAAATAAATACAATTATTAAAATAAAAAACTAATATCAAACAATCAATAAGTCAATCAATGTATTTATTTTCTGTGGTAGCGGAGTCCAATTTTTTATTAAACCTGATAAACTCCTTAAAGAACAAGTCCAAATTTTGTGTCTGTTATTTTACATTCAACTCCAGCTTAATAAAACATATAAGCATGCTTTTATAAAGCAAAACCCAATATTAATATACTTTGCGTGATCTAAGCAAGTTACACCTAACCAATTGGTTCCATTGTACAAAGCCACATTCTTCACATCTCTCAAATCCCATCATACTTTTCCCTGTTTGGAGAATTATTATTTACTGTCTATACATGACAAGATCCAATCTGTCTTCTTAGTTAATCCTGCTTCAAGCCATATGATGTAAAGTAATATATATTAAAACTCCACATCTCTGTTTCTTTCTCTTCATTGGATTGCACGCTGTCAGAAAATAAATATCATTATCTAAGAGTGACAGTCTAAAGCGTTGTGAAATCTCCTCGTGAAAGCAGCGAGATGTCGAACAATCACAGGCACACGCGAGATTTTATGGAGGAGTTTATAATTATAATCTGTGAGAGCATGAAAAGTGGATAAATTGGCGTCTGGGATTGTGAAAAGCCGGCCTCTTCAACAATGTACAGTAGCTTTTGAAAATCAGCTAATGTCAGAAATGTTAGGAAGTCAGACTTCGAGGCTTTTTAACAAAACTCCACCACGAACAAAAGACTTCAATAAACAGCTGTGAACTCTGAGCCCGTCACAATGAAGAAGCGCTATCTCGACTTGGACAATGCACGGCATTCTTGTTAAACGGCGCTTTGTGCACTGGCAATCTTTTTCACGGTTTGTTATTGTGTTTCAAAGACGTTCTTAAAGGATGCGCCTTTAAACTGGATTTCTGCTTAGAAAAGTCTTTGCCACAGTAATGGAATCGTATATATCCAGTTGAAGTTAAAATTATTAGCGCTATTGTGAATTGTTTTTGCTGTTTCAAATATTTCTAAAATATTTTAAACAGGTAAATGACTTTCTAATTCGATCTCTCTCTTTTGTATGTTTTACTGCTGTTTTTATACCATAGTAATATTGTGATCTCCCGATTACAACAGAGAACTAGTGGGAAATCTCTGTAGACTGATGACATTTCATGCTGTTCAGCCTTACAATCTTAAAATGTGAGCAAAATCACCTGTTTTGTCATCACTTTAGATATTAATTCTTCAAACACTGGCTCTAAAGTGAAGTTTGTGAAGTAGCAACGGTTTCTGCTGTTGTGACATCAGCTGCAGATGAGAATGAATAATGGAAAAAAGTAGTTCCTCTTGCAAAAGGGTTTTGAGACTCTCCGTGTTTGAATGTATTTTTAATATACACAATTGGTCGGTCGAACTGTATAAACGCAATATCACCCTTATAGAAGTGCGATGTGGCTGTATAGAGGCACCGGGACCCTAAGGTCACATCAGTGGCGATATACACCGACATCGCACTTCTACAAGTGTGATATTGCGTTTACACGGATATAGATATCTATAGGTGCTCCGGTTTCCCCCACAGTCCAAAGACATGTGGTACAGGTGAATTGGGTAAGCTAAATTGTCCGTAGTGTATGAGTGTGAATGAGTGTGTATGGATGTTTCCCAGAGATAGATTGCAGCTGGAAGGGCATCCGTTGTGTAAAACGTGCTGGATGAGTTGGCGGTTCATTCCGCTGTGGTGACCTCGGATTATTAAAGGGACTAAGCCGAAAAGAAAATGAATGAATGAATGTTGTTTGGATTAGCTTAAACTGATTTGATTAGCCACTTTCAAGTATTGTTCATACTTAGTTCATGTTAGTAAATACATTAACTAATAAAACCTTATTGTAAAGTGCGACCAATATTTTGATACTGTAATCACAGTTTGTCTCAAAATGTAAAATTCCCAATGTTCAACACCTAAAAAAAATGAAGGTATAAAAGCTGTCACTATAAAAGTACACACTTATACCTAAAGGGTCCATATTGGAACCTTAAAAGGTACATATTAGGACCTAAAACGTACAAATTCTTGAATTTTTAAGTTACTAACACACACCTCTTTTTCCTATTTTCATAAGTGTCAGCTTATGTATCTTTATTTCTGTGAGTGCAGAAGAGTATCTCCTGATTGTAAACCCCAGCACAGCATCACCCAAACGGGATTGTTTTGCATGGAAGCCTGTTTACAAGCGCTCATGAATAAGTTTGCCCTCAGCAGCGGCTGAACATGTGGAGAAGACGCTCTCCCTTGAATCTAAGTAGGTTAAATCAAGTTGCCAAATGGAGTGGATTTGACAAGGCTCCTGCTACCCCAATGAGCACGAAGCATCTTATCTCCTCTGAAATGGATATTTTCCCAGCATTTTCACGCTGGACCGGAAGGCCCGGGAGCAACGGCTGCCACCGAAAACCCAAAACAGAGCTGACGGGAGTGAGATGTGAAGACAGAGCACTGTTTTGATCAGCACTTAAGACAAGACACTGCAGATGAACACACTGTAAAAAAATAAATAAATAAAAATCCCCATTTATTTATGCTTTTTATTTTTGAGTTGCATTTTGAGACCTTGATCTTTTTTTCCAATACATTTTAACCTTGACAAGTTCAAAAAAGGGACTTTTATTTAATATTTTTTTAATAGTTTAAATTGATATATTATGCGGGTTGGTGTTGTATATTACGCTACGAAAACCTTGTAATAAACAGCCAGCACAATGTTATTTTACAGGCTTATTCCTCTCGATTTTATTTCTTATACATTATATTATTTGAAACTATTAAAATGTCAATAAAAGACACTTTGTTAAACTACGGAGTTGATTTTCAACATCAAAAGTCGACAGAGCAGAGCTCAACATCCCATAACGCAATTTACAACCGTAAATAAAGGGAAAACATTGTAAGTAACAAAATGTGCTGTTAATTAACAGATTTTTTTACAGTAAAGAGAAAAAATAACAGTGATCACCATACACTGCAAATAAACGATTATCCTATTATAAATTTGGTTTTGTTTCTAGTTTAAAGATCTGTTTTGTTTTGTTTTCATAAATAATCAGTGAAAATTTTGTGAGTTTCCCTTTAGAACAAGCTAAATAATCTGCTGGTTGGGTGTGTAAAATTATCTTGTTCTTGGTTTTAAAAAAACAACATTATTTTTACTTAGCTGTAGGTTATTTAGCTTGTTTTAAGGAAAAAAACTCACTTTCAAATGAATTTGTTCATCTAATCATTCTAATCATCCACATCGCAGCTTTAGCACATTCAGAAATAACATTCATTATCTTTTTGGCTTAGTCCATTCACTAATCAGGGGTCGCCACAGTGGAATGATCCGCCTTTTATTATTATTATTATTATAAAAAGTATGTGTGTGTGTAAATATAAAGAGTTCACATGCAAAACCCGCTAAACGCCACTTCTGCCAAAAATTAGCTAATGACATTGAGTGGATGCTTTAGGCAAGTAGTACGTTTTACAAATAGATTTGCTTAAAATGATCTAAAAATCGCAGCATCAGCGCATTCAGAAATAACAGTTTGTTGGTAAAAGCCGCTAAACGTCACTTGTCCTTGACATCAAAAGCCGCTATATCCCGAGAACCAATCCGAAGGAGTGAATCGAATCATATGTTTTCAATGTAGCAGCGTGCTGATATGCCGGCTTAATGAGGAGAGCGTTTTATTCAGCTTTCGATTTCAATTTTAAAAGATGGAGTTTTGATGAACTGGATGAAGCTGTCCGACTGTCAGTGAACAGCAAATGAAAACGTCCCTTACCTCAAAACTCTGTGCATTATAAGAAACAGAAAACACACTGTGCAGTCGGAAATGTAGCATGCATTCATAACGTTTTTTTGCGCAGCGACACTACTTCAAATGAGTCCGATTTACTATACATTAAACGGCAACTGCACTTCACGAAAGACAGAGATAAGATGCCGTTCTTTTATCCCATGTGGATGCTAGCATAAACAAGAGACCAAGACCTTGAATATGGTGAGAATGAATGAATGACAGCTTCTAAAATTGTCTGAGGCATCCCCTTTTGCCCAGTAGACCTACCTTGTGTTTTATTGGCTAATGTAAGCTATTTTTAAAAGATAAATATAATGTATAAAACTATACATTATTTATATTACTTCACATCACCTATACATCTGATAAGCTTTTATATTAATGGACAATGCACAGATATTGATGTTTCATAATGAATAACAAAAAAAGTAGTTCCTCTTACAAAAGGGTTTTGAGACTCTCCGTGTATGAATTTCTTTTTAATATACACGATTGTCACGTCGAACTGTAAAATAACTTAAACACAAAGAAAAGATATTCTTAAAGGATATAAGAATAGGTTAGCCCTTTCTCAGATTTAATATAAGTGTTGTGCGTCTCCAGAATGTTTCTGTAAAGTTTCAGCTCAAAACACCCATCAGATTTTTCATTATACCTTTTGCAAGATTCTATTTTATACATTTGTTCACTAGGGGGCTGTTTTGTCGTACTGCGCCTTTAAGGCTAGTCCTCCCCACCCACCATTTCTACGTGCCTTAATCTCCTCCCTCGGCTGCGTCAGACAACCGACAGACTTAAAGGAAGCAGATTTCACGTAGCGTTTGTGAGAAATACTACAGTAAGAACTTTACCAATGAGTATTTGTTGTGCAGTTGAATAGATGAGTCACACAAAGTTCACGCGAGCACACACACACACAGATAGACACGCACACACACACACACACACAGACAGAGCATGTTTAGCTTTGTACTCTTTTTGCACGCATATGTGACAGGCTACAGGTTAATCTCCACTGCTGTATGGATATCTGTTATGTTAATGTACAAAATAAACCTGATTTAACGTCCACAAACCGGGATTGAAGCGTCTACTTTTATAATTGTTCTGACACGCTGTGCTGATGAAGTAAAGCTGAAGTAAATCACTGTAATTCATTACACACGTGCTCTGTTTTAAAACATTTTAAACTTGTGAAACTCACTCTTGATCACATTTGATGATGATTGATGATCCTAGAAAACTGAACAGATCTTTTATTCCCGGTTGCTTTGCGCACGTCTGGTCTTGTTTATAAGATTATACACGTGACTACCGGGACATGTTAATACGCTCAGCTGTCAGTCAATTCAGTGGGCTGGGGAACCACACTCCTACGTAAAGTAAATTTTAAGTCAGTCTGAAAACTGCTCCAATTAATCCACCGTTTTTATGTTGCTAAATTGAAAAAAAAAAAAGGACTGGGTGTGTTTATATCACCCCAATATGACGGTCTATACACCATACATACACATATGTCTGTCCAAACAGCTTGAAAAGCAGATTTTTCACCATAGGTGCCTTTTAAGAATGTTGGAAAGACAGCAATTGACTTTCATTTTAGTATTTTTTGTTACTAATATGGATGTTAATGGCTGCTTTTTTCTTCAGAATTTCTTGGAAAAAAGCATGAGGAAATTTAACATTGTGGGTGAAATATCCCTTCAAGAATTGTAAACATATTTTACAAAGCAAGTTTTCTAAAATAATACATTTCATTATGCAAATGAGCCATTGTGAGCCAAATATGCAGTAATTCGCATACACTACATTCAATTACAATACATCCATACATAAGATGAAGTCAGTTTCAACATTCTGTAAGAAAAGATATATTATTTAAAAATACATATCAGAAAATACTGCAAACAGCCACATTTACACTTTTTTTGATAAATAAAATGTTTGTAATCAGTTAAATATTGAATGAACATAAGCCTCTGTAAAAAAAACAGTGCAGAAAACATGAATAAAACTGTAAAGTTTAATTTAAGTGTTGCTGATTTTCATATAATTTTGCCTTTTTTGAGTAAACAGCCTTCATAAAAGTGTTGCAATTTAAATCTACAGACACAGCCTGATAAAGTCTGACAAAAGAAACGCTTAAAAGTGCATTCTGGATGCTTTTTTAAATCAGACTGAATTTATAATAGATGTGCATGAAAAAAACACTACATTTTTGCCTGCAGGGTCTTGCTTTGAGTTCATCAGTTAAAGAAAAACGTGAAGCCTTTTGACATTTCTATTGGCCACGACATGCAATCCTTCCACCTGCTCTGCGCCCGAGGCCTCCCGAGTGGTAAACTAAGCTTTTTTATTTCTGGAATTGTCCAACAGCGGCGTCCCTGAGATGTGCGTGACTAGAAGAGGCCGCGTTCACAGAGAGAATTAGCACAGCGACCCAGTTTGGACACCACTGCGGCTCAGACACTTAACCTTTTCTGACTCGAGCAGACAGCCGCAGCACTTTAGGAAGGAGCCGGAGCAAAAGAAATGGATTGCCGTGAGTGCTATTAGCCGCAGATCGAGCAGAAAATTACCTGACAGCGTATGAGTTTGTGACGGTTTGAGTAATACGTTCAAAACAAGAGCGCGTCGCCGTACGGGCAACACGAGGGGAATTGAATTAATAACAATTCTGCAGCATTTAGTCATCTATCCCGTGGAATATACAGTCGGTGGCTGCTGATCATTGCAGTGCAGTGAGAAGTGCAAAACTGAGATGGCGAATACATGTATAAAGTTAGCAGCAATTTTAAATAGTTAAACACTAATATAATGTATAGTAAAAATGGCATAATGTCTATTAAATAATGATCAGCATAACTTTCAACACTTGATTTGAAATTTCAACATATCAGCAGTGACTGTAATTACACAAACATTAACCAGCCATTTATAAATGCTAAATATTAAAATGTAATCTTGTTTTAAAACAATCATCTGGCTTTTTGGCTAAAAAATGAGAAATCACCAAACCCATGACTTGGCAATCAGCAGGAGATAGTAATTTATTGCTTGTGAAGGGGGAGGTTCACATAATGTGGAAAAACTATTAGCGCTTCAGGTATCCCAACTTGTATAAGTACACAATATTTGTTTATGTCTAAACATTAATAGAAGAAATAAAATAAAACAAAATAATTAAATAATTAAATTAAACTAAATTAAAATTAAATTTAAAAATAAATGAATAAATTTAAATAATAATAAAAAAATAATAACAAATGAAAACATAAAATTATAAAATAAAATAAAACAAAATAATTAAATAATTAAATTAATCTAAATTAAAATTAAATTTTAAGATAATTGAAATAAAATACAAATAAAATATTAAATTTAAATAATAATAAAAAATAATAAATGAAAATAAAATAATAAAATAAAATAAAATAATTTAATAATTAAATTAATCTAAATTAAAATAAATGTAAACATTAAAATAAAAAATAAATTAAATAAAATACAAATAAAATAATAAAATTAAATAAAAAATATAATAAAATAATAAAATAAAACAAAATTAAAAAATGAAATGAAAATTAAATTAAATTAAATTAAATTAAATTAAATTAAATTAAATTAAATTAAATTAAATTAAATTAAATTAAATTAAATTAAATAAATTAAATTAAATTAAATTAAATTAAATTAAACAAGGGGGACGTTCACATAATGTGGAAAAACAAATAGTGCTTCAGGTATCCAGACTTGTGTAGAAGTACCCAATATTTGTTTATTTATAAACATTATTAAAAGAAATAAAATAAATTGTCTCTATGTTCTTCAAAGCCAGTGCTACACACGCATCGTCCAACAGTAAGGAGCCACTCGCCCTTAGCGCTGCAATCTTAATGTTAACTGTATGGAAGATTCAAGTGACGGCATTCTGTATTTTGCCTTTTGCTTGCACGGTGACTCTGAACTGTCAAAACACACCTCAAAGTGTTTTTTCGGATGCGAAAAACTGAAGAAGATTCAAAGGTTTTTTATGACCGACAAATGTTTCGAAGGCAGTGTGACAATACAATTGACACAACGTGAGGTGAAGACCTATTGGTGCCTGCATGGACCCAAGATTCTAACAGAAATCAGTCAAGTTTGGGGAATGAAAAATCATGGTTTGGGGTTACATTCAGTATGGGGGCGTGCGAGAGATCTGCAGAGTAAATGGCAACACCAACAGCCTGAGGTGTCAAGACATTTGTGCTGCCCATTACATTACAAACCACAGGAGAGGGCAAATTCTTCAGCAGGATAGCGCTCCTTCTCATACTTCAGCCTCCACATCAAAGTTCCTGAAAGCAAAGAAGGTCAAGGTGCTCCAGAATTGGCCAGCCCAGTCACCAGTATGGACATTATTGAGCATGTCAGGGGTAAGATGGAGGAGGCATTGAAGATGAATCCAAAGAATCTTGATGAACTCTGGGAGTCCTGCAAGAATGCTTTCTTTGCCATTCCAGATGCCATTGCAGTCCTCCAAGCTCATGGGAGTCATACACAATATTCATTCTTTTTCCACTGCAGCATGACTTTATATTCTATACTGGACATTATTTCTGTTAAGTGACAGGACTTTTGTCTAAGCAAAGTCAGACTTTACTGTCCTAATGAAATCATTAAAAATCAAGGCATGATCATATTTTATTTTGCCAAAATAAGCGTAATCTAGAGGCCTTTAACTTTCATATAAGCCACTTCTGATACCAAATGATCTACTAGAAGTCAAGTTTCCTAAAACTTGGAAAGGCAACAAGACTGTGCCTCCAGGAACTGGGTTGGGAAACATTGCATTAGTCAATACTTTCCTATCACATTCATTCATTCATTCATTCATTTTCTTTTCAGCTTAGTCCCTTTATAATCTGGGGTCGCCACAGCGGAATGAACCGGCAACTTATCCAGCATGTTTTACACAGCAGATGCTCTTCCAGCTGCAACCCATCACTGGGAAAACTTTCCTATCCCAATAAAGTTAAAAACATCCTAAAAAATCAAAAATGTGCTAGACTCACCAATGCAGTTGTCTCTATGTTCTTCGAAGCCAGCGCTGCACACGCATCGTCCAATAGGAACGAGCCACTCGCCCTCAGCACTGCAGTACATCTTAGGTGTGTCTCTTTCCTCGGCGTGATCCACACACTGACCCCGAACCTCCACTAATGAGGACGAATCTGCACCAGTCACCACATCGGTGAAGATGGCCAGGTTACGTGCCATTCCCGTGCAGCGTTTATAATACACCCGTACTGACACGATGGCGATGCAGGCTCCGATATCCTGGAAGGCCAAGTAGAAGCCGCGTTTGCCCAGCGGCCCGACGCCACGGATCTCAGTGTTGAGTTTGAGTCTTCGCACTCCCAGATCCACATTGGTAAAACTCTCGTCTGCAGCGATGGTGTCGATTTTGGAGAATTGGCTCTCCCAGATGCTGGTGCCCACGTCCCGGTCTGTTTCGTAGTAGTAGAGGTTGAAGGTCTCTTTGCAGGTGCCGAGGACGCCTGGCATGCTGTTGCAGTCGCGCAGGGTGAACTTCATCTCGATGTAGATCCGCCGTGCACCGTCCCGCTGGATCCAGTTGGTGCGCAGCCAGTTGTTCTGACTCGGGCTCATCACGTTGCACACCTGGTACGTGTGGATGGGGCTGAAGTACTCGTCCATTTCGTTGATCGCATCCCACTGGTGGAGATAGAGAGAGAAAATGAGGGTTAAGGTTGTTATTTAAACTCATTACTTGAAATTAAAAACCACAAGGAAAGAGAATGAGGGTTGTTGTTGTGTACTTAAACTAAATCTGCCAAAGAAAATAAATCATTATCTCAAAAAAAATTTTTTATGTAAGAACTTCTGCAAAAAAGAATAATAATAAAAAGAAAAAGAAAAAGAAAAAGAAAAATAATACAAAAAATTATATATATACAAGCAAAGAGAACGAGTTTGAGTAGATTAACTCAAACATAATCTATTAAAGAACATAAATCATCACCTAAATTGGACAATAAATAAATACACAAATAAATAAAATAAATAAAGTAAATGAACAAATGAAGGAAAGAAATAAGGAATCAAGGAAGGAAGGAAGGAACAAAAGAGGAAATGAAGGAAGAAATGAACAAACGAAGAAAAGAAAGGAGGAAGGAAGGAAGGGAGGAACGAAGGAAAGAAGGAAGGAAGGAAGGAAGGAAGGGAGGAACGAAGGACGGAAGAAGGAAGGAACGAACGAAAGAAAGGAGGAAGGAACGTAGGAATTAAGGAAGGGAGGAAGAAAGGGAGGGAACGGAGGAAGGAAGGAAGGGAGGACGAAAGCAAGGAAGGAAGGAAGGAAGGGAGGATAGGAGAACGAAGGGAGGAAGGAAGGATAAGAAGGGAGGAAGAAAGGAGGCAGGAAGGGAGGAAGGAAGGGAGGTAAGACGAGAGAAGGGAGGAAGGAAGGAAGAAGGAGGAAGAAAGGCGGGCAGGAAGGAGGAAGGACGGGAGGTAAGAAGAGAGGAAGGGAGGAAGGAAGGAAAGAAGGGAGGAACAAAGGAAGGGAGGAAGAAAGAGAGGAAGGAAGAAACATAGGAAGGAAAGATGGAAGGAAGGAAGGGAGGAGTGAAGGAACGAAGGATGAAACGATTGAATGAATGTACGAAGGAACGAACCAACCAACGACAGAACGAATGAAAATATTTATAAATATTTTTTTATATTTTCTTAAATGTTTTATTTTTAATTTCATGTCGTTTCTGACATTTTGAAGTTAAAGCTAAAAAAAAACCTAAACATAGAAAATAAACAGACAAAAAAAATTAACTACAAAAACAAAAAAGAATATATAAAAAAATCTAATTATATTTTAACAGAAGTACACAATAATTATTTAGGCTAAACATTAATAGAACAATAAAACTAAAATATTGTCGAATATATAGAAAATAAAATAAGATTGAAATAAATAAATAAAAATAAGCAAACAAATAAATTCAAAAAAGCCTTGATTTATTTGATTTAGTTGCAGACATTTTTCATTTTGTTTTACATTTTTACGTTGAAGTTTTAAAATAAATTAACCTAAATATAAAAAACAGAAAATACAAAAATAATAACTACAAACGTTTACAAAAAGTTTAAAAGTAAAGAAAATATAATACAAAAAAAAAATCACTAAAATTTGAATAGAGGTAGACAATATTTATTTAGCACATCTAAACATTAATAGAAGAAATATTTTCAAAATCAATCAATAAATAAATAAATAAATAAATAAATAAATGTAAAAAAAATGTAGTTGTAGACATTAAGCTGCACTTTCCTCCCCATAGACTACTATTCATGCGCATGCGAATGCGTCAGACTGGAAATACAAGGTTGTGCGGCAAGTTTCACAGTTTGCTGTGTTGGAAAGTTCAAGCTTGGTAAACTCTGACCTACGAAATCACATCACATGATTGCCAATCACATGAGACCAATCGAGGATCAAAACATGACCTTTCTTTATAGAAATTTAAAACATGGACCAATCGTTTGCTTTTTTTTAATGTCTAATCATCTTGTATAACCCCACCCCTTTTCACAGCGCCGTACAACAGAATTTCGCACGCACAAACTCTGGTGTGACTGCGGCATTAATCATTTTGTTTTACATTTTTAGGTTGAAGTTCTAAAATAACAGAAACTAAACAAAAATAAACAGACAAATACAAACACAATAACTAAACTACAAAACAACAAAGGTTTACAAATAAACTTTAAAAATAAAGAGAACATAAAAAAATTTAATACAAGAAATATTGTCAAAATAAAGTAAATAAATAAATAAATAAATGTGTAATTTGAAAAAAAAAGAGAATATAAACAAAGATAATCTAATTCAATTTGAACAGAAATACACAATATTTATTTTGCAAATTCAAGTAGTTTTTATAGTAATCCTAATGTATAGTAAATAGTGATCTAAACATTATTAGAAGAAATACTGGCAAAATAAAATACATTTACATAAATAAATAAATAAATAAATAAATAAATAAATAAATAAATAAATAGCCTAATAAGCAGTGATGCATTACAGCATCCTCTAAATGAAACACAATTAAATAAAAATAAAAATTGCAGATCATGAACAAAAACCCAAATACAATAATAGTACTAACACATCTTTATTTGTGGATTTACATGAAGATTCTTATAAATCTGCCCATTATTATTTCAACAGGATTTCACGGTTTACAGCAATGTGCATGAGAGCTGCTTTAAAACGTTTACATATGCACTGCGGTGCGTAAGATTAATATCATGATGAATGTGGCTAGCATTTTCATAATAATGTTCAGAAATCCCTCATTATTTATGGCAGGGTTTTATGCGGTTTAAGCAGTTTTTTTAGGCAATGCAAATAATCAGGCATGAATAAATATTTTATTATGAGTTGCAAATGAACTTAAAGATTCATATCATGAGCCTGGAGCGGAAAAATGGAAATGCTGATCAATGTGGATGAAGCAGTCCATGACCAGAATTTTATCTAGTACCAACAATGGCAAACAGGTCAACAATATTACAAAAGAACTAACTAAATCAAGTTCAATTAACTACAGTAGAGTGAGCTGTTTTTAATATCAGAGCTTGTATTGAGGTTCATTCATTTTCCTTTGGTTTAGTCTCATATTTATCAGGGGTTGCTACAGCGGAATGAACTGACAACTATTCCAGCATATGTTTTACACAGCGGATGTCCTACCAGCCGCAACCCAGCACTTGGAAACTTCCATACACTCTCTTATTCAGACTCTACAGCAAATTTAAGTTAATCCAATACACCTATAGCGCATGTCTTTGGACTGCGAGGGAAGCCGGAGCACCTGGAGGAAACTTGCACTAACACGGGGAGAACACGCAAATTCCACACAGAAATGCCAACTGACCACTGGACTCAAACCAGCAACCTCCTTGCTGTTAGACAGTGCTAACCATTGAGCCACCATGCCACCCCTTGTATTGAGGTTTTAAAATCATATAATAATTGTGCTAGCAGTTTTAAACACACACACGCACACACACACGTAAAAAAAAATTGCGTGTAAAATATCTTTAAAAATGAGATTATTTCTGACGTTGTGTTTAACTGATTGCATTAATCTGTCACATTTTTTAGTCAGTCATGCAGAACTGGTCATTTATGATCATCCCTAATTGAAACTATTAAAAAAGGGCATCAGAGTATAACATTCATAACTTAATCAGACCCTCATTATTGTGTTTTTAATAAATCAATCTCAATTAGTGGGACAGCGTGACATTTGCAATTAAATGTAACAAATGAAAAGCTTTTAAGAAATAAAATAAGAGACTGCATTTTTGGGGTTTCTCCGGAACTACTTTGAGGAAATTGTTAATAGTAGATGTATTCTATAAAGTTATGATTAAATTATTGCAAAATTCAAACTAAAATATTGTCAATTATTTCCTATTTTGTCAAATACTGTAAAAAATGCAGGGATCCACTCAATTCCTTCATGTTGTCCCAACAGAAATCAATTAAGGGCAACACTTTATTTTGATGGTTCATTTGAGTAGTAGACTGTCTGCTTATTATCTGTTGATACTGCTCCTTCAACAGACATTTAACTCACTATAAGAAACTTTGCAAGTAAACTTACACTAACCCTAACCCCAACACTTAACAGTCTACTTATAGTCTAATGAGAATTAGTTGGCATGTAGATGCAATGTAACTTAAATTCAACAAACAGACCATCAAAATAAAGTTTGACCCAATTAAGTTACCTTAATCGTTTTAACAAATTTAAGTGGATCGAACATAAAAGTTAAGCTGACCCCACAAAAAAAAAATAAGAATTGTATTGTTTCATCTCATTTTGTGAGGTTTTACAAACTAATTTCAAGAGGAGCATGTGATATGATTGATCGCAGCTGGTCTCTCATCTGTAATCAGCGATAATCCAATCAGATTGATCTAAACCAGGGGTGCCCAAACTATTTCTTATGAAGGGCCAAAAATCAAAGATGACTGAGGGTGGTGGGCCAAAGGTAAACATACCAACCTTTTACATTAAAGTTGCCATGGTAATTTCCTAATTTCTAAAGATTTAAAAATGAATATTAAAAATATCTGAATCGTATTAATTATTGAATATATATTTTTTACATTCTATATTGAACTTCTTTATTGATTTGCTTGTCAGTGACTACGTTTACATGGACACCAGTAATCGAATTATTTGCCTTAATCTGAATAAGACAATAACATGATTGTGGTGTTTACATGAGTGGCTTTTTGAATGTTCCTTTCATGATACCGTTTTGTTATAGTGCATAATTCAATTAACCTCATTGCATCACCGTGCTATTCGCATGTCCTGTGGCGTTTCGTGTAATGTCAGGTGTTTTATTTTTAATTTGTCGACTTTAACTACAGTTTGGCACTTTCACTTTCATTCGGGAACATTTCATGCATACCCCCATGACAAACGAGATATTGGATATAACTATGAATTGCTGGAAGTGTTGTTTTAATGGAAGTTCATACCGCATGCTGAATGGAAGGAAGAAAAACTCTGCATTTTACGATGCAGGTGTCTGTGGACCTTCACTGACTCGGTAGGTGCAAAGAATAGTGTCAAACAGCCGTGCGTGCGTGCGTGTGTTTGTGGACTATCCACACTATATTTACATGTCCACTGCACTTCAATAATGTGACTAAAATTCTCATACTCCACGTCTTAATCTGATTTCTCTTTAGTTCGATTATGACCATAATCCGATTAAATTGTTACATTTACTCAGGTGCTCATGGCGACCCTAGTTCAATTCCCACCTCAAGGTCCTATGCCAATCCTTCCCCTCTCTGCTCCCCATGCTTTACTTTCAATACTCTTTACTGTCCTGTCCATTAAAGGTGAAAACCCCCAAAAATAATTATATATAAAAAATAAAGAATTTCTGATCTCTGGTAAAGGCATTCACCGCAACCTTCTCCTACTCTCCGACGGTATGGCGGGCCAAATCAAAGGTTACTATGGGCCAACTGCTGGCCCTAGTTAGGGCATCTCTGATCTAAATCTACAATAAATAGGCTGATTTCACCCTACTACCTTATCTTTGTTTCGGAAGAATCCACCCTTTCACCCTATCTCCTCCTTTTCCGGGGGAAGCTCTCAAGACCTACCTGATCTCGGACCCCCTTACATGCTAATTGATCAGGCAGGAGCCCTGGGCTCAATTATCTCAGAGCTCAGGATTCTCTTCTAGGACAGCATGCCAAACCTGCTATTAATAGATCACTCAGATCTTTAGGATCATATAAACTAGAAATTCCAAGGGTTTAGTCAAAGCAGGGTGAATCCGCCTTCAGTTACTACGCCCCTCACTGCTGGAATCAGCTTCCAGAAATGATCAGATGTGCTCCAACATTAGGCACATTCAAATCAAGACTGATAACACATCTGTTTAGCTGTGCCTTTACTGAATGAGCACTGCGCTATGTCTGACAGATCACACTATTATGTTTTTATCTTCTTCGTTATTTTTTAACCTGTTTAACACATTTTAATCTGTTTTTATACTGTTTTGTCTTTATTTTTTTTCTTATATACTTGTCTCTTTTATTCCTGTTTATGTAAAGCACTTTGAATTGCCACTGTGTACGAACTGTGCTATATAAATAAACTTGCCTTGCCTATTATTATCATCATCAAGCAATATCTAAGTGTGAACTCTTGAAATAAAAGTAGTTCGAACAAGCAGCAAAAGTAATTTTTTGATTACCTAATTGCCATTTATTATTTTTATATTTATTTATTTTTTAGAAAATGACGATTAAAATTATAAATGTCTTTTAACACTTTTATAAGACTGTCATGATACCTATATAATCATGATATGACATCATGAAAATGAGGCAATTTATGCATCGTTATGACAATTATCATTAAGTATCATGCTATATTTTTTCAATTACGTATATATTTTAAATGCAAAGATTACATTGTTTGAGATGTCTTTGTCATGACAACTTGATATTACCAGGACAACGAAACTTGTCATAAATCTGTCATAAACATGATTATTGTGAGGAAATAGTGGCTGTTTTCGGATACAGCTCCAGTCCTATCTAATAATAATAATAATAATAATAATAATAATAATAATAATAATAATAATAATAATAATAATAACATTTATATAGAGCTTTTCTAGACACTTAAAATCGCTTTACACATTGGGAGGAATCTCCTCATTCACCACCAGTGTGCAGCATCCACCTGGATGATGCGACGGCAGCCATATTGTGCCAGACTGCACACCACACACCAGCTTACTGGTGGAGATGAGACAGAGTGATGAAGCCAGTTATGATATGGGGATGGTTAGGAGGCTTGATTTAACGTCTCATCCGAAAGACAGCATTCACTGAGCATTATAGAGTCCCCTTCACTATAGTGGGGCGTTAGGACCCACACAGAATGCAGGTTGAGCGCCCCCTTCCGGCCCCACTAACACCACTTTCGGCAGCAACCTAGCTTTCCCATATGGTCTCCCATTCAGGTACTGATCGGGCACAGCCCTGCTTAGCTTCAGTGGGCGACCATGTGAGAGTTGCAGAGACCCAGAAGCCGGCAATGAATATCTAAATGAATGGGGAGTCCTGAAATATCAAAAGATGCTCACTGAACTCACACTTAAATTATATTTCAGATCACCTCCTAAATCTGACTTTACCAGTCACAATACTTTTGTGCATATTTTGGTTCATATTCCTCAAAACACAAGATAGAAATAGGGGGCACCTTCATACAGCCACCAATATGAACTGATTGTCAACTTGTGGTGAAGGCTGGTACTGCGGGCAAACAACATTTCACTGAAAGCTCATGTTTCGAGATACCAACTTAAAATTTGGAATATAAATTGTTCCAATACCGTATACCGTTATTCTAATCCAATACCGTTGTTCCAATCCGTACCTTGGCTCTAAATGTCAAACAACAAAAAATAAGGTCAAGAATCTTGGTGTGACTCTGGAGTCAGATCTGAGTTTCAATAGTCATTTCAAAGCAGTTAGTAAATCAGCATACTATCATCTCAAAAACATTGCAAGAATTAGATGCTTTGTTTCCAGTGAAGACTTAGAGAAACTTGTTCATGCCTTTGTCAGCACCAGGGTGGATTACTGTAACGGCCTCCTCACTGGCCTCCCCAAAAAGACAGTCAGACAGTTACAGCTCATCCAGAACGCTGTGGCCAGAATTCTGACCAGAACCAGGAAATCAGAGCACATCACACCTGTCCTCAGGTCTTTACACTGGCTCCCAGTTACATTCAGAATAGATTTTAAAGTATTATTACTGGTCTATAAATCACTAAATGGCCTAGGACCTCAATACATTACAGATATGCTCACTGAATACACACCTAACAGATCACTCAGATCTTTAGGATCAAATAAACTAGAAATTCCAAGAGTTCAGTCAAAGCAGGGTGAATTGGCTTTCAGCTACTACGCCCCTCGCTGCTGGAATCAGCTTCCAGAAATGATCAGATGTGCTCCAACATTAGGCACATTCAAATCAA
>NC_079445.1:39435188-39517688 GCF_903798145.1 Danio aesculapii | reverse complement strand
TAATGGCCTTTTTATTAAGTGGATAGGACAGTGTTTAAGACAGGAAGCGAAGTGGGAGAGAGAGAGGGGTTAGGGATGGGAAATGTCCTCGAGCCGGGATTCGAACTCGGGCTACTGCACCATATGTCAGCGTGCTAACCACTAGGATGTTGCGCCGACAAGTTGAGCGTTTTGCACGTTTGACGCGCTTAAAGTGTGAATTGCACAGATCGCTTGAGTTGACATTTGCGCCACTTTACCTAATTATGAGCTTGCTCTTGCTCAAAAATTTTTGTCTCTCCTACTTAGGGTGAACAATCCCTTAACACACTCATACAAACAAATCTCCTTTCAATAGTTCTGTCTCTCGAGCATCCGTCTGTCGTTTGTAGCTTTAGCCTGCTAGCACCGCTGGTCAGCTAAAGCTACTGACCTCTTTCATTCACTTATTTTCTCACCTACTGGCTTGCTCTTCACCTTGTACAATGTCGCTTGCGTGTCTGTCCTTAAGTGCAGGAGTAGCATCGATGGAGGCGCTGGAGCTGGAAGCAGTGGAGTCCCAGATTCGCTCCCTCGAGACGAAGCGAGCACAGCTCCGGGCTATGCTTTTACCCCGTACTCGCTCGTCAGGTAAGTGTGCAATACACCCACAGCACACCATCTTCCTCAACCCCGCGTGTTTCTCTGTCCAGGCCCAGCGCACCGAGGGCGCAGCTCTCCCAGGCGTCGTTCACACCGACACCCGGCTACCATGGCCCCTGGGTGCAGCCGCGTAAGGTGCTTACCAGGTCCCGGGGCAGAACGTCTCCTCCTCCGGTGATTATGACGTAGTGCCTGTTGTTGGTGTCCCGAGGGGAAATCCTCTTGTCAACACCGGACAACAGCTCATCAAACTGGGCTACGCTCAGTCAGAAGCACCAATGCAAGCTTCCATCAACCAAGCATAGTTTCTGGAGGAGTTTATGAACTCGCAGAGCTGGGTGCACCTCTGAAAGGATCTAGTAGACTCAGCGCTGATTAAATCTATGCAGTTTTTCAGCCTTCCTAAAGCACAAACACAGCTACTCTCTCAATAAAATCCATGTTAGCCATTTAGCAATGAAGCTGGAGTCACCGGGCAGACAGAATCCTCACCCATGATGCGAATCCACGTCTATTGTGAAGTGAATTTGACGCGCGAATGAAGTAAACTCAAAATGTTCACGTGTCTATTCATGCATGCCGCGTCTGGTGTGAACACAGCATTATGCTCCAACTGTTTATAATGTGAATGATATTGTTTTTATTTATATATTAAAACATTTTTGTGATCCAAATTCCCTCTATTATTTTCAGTGTCTTGATATCTTTGCCAATAAACATGTATCCATTTCATTATAGTACTATTAAATAATTACACTCTGTAAAAATGATCAATAAGCCATGGTAACATACTAGCCATGCTAACAATAAGCCATGCTAACGTACATTTTTACAGCAATTGGACTTATGAAAAGTCTTAATCTTGTCGAAACAATGTTTTAAGTCATTAAAGCTGTAACATGTCATTTAAGTTCAAATGACTTGTAAAGTTAATTTGATTAAACATAATTGTTTTTTAGTTAACCACTAATTATATTTTTAAAATGTGTTGTAGTTTTTACATTACATTTCAAGTGGCCTTTAATTTTAGTATTATAAAATATTTTATTTTATTTTATTTTAGTTAAAATATTTGTAATATGGCAGCTCGGTAGGGAGCGCTGTCACCTCACAGCAAGAAGGTTGCTGGTTCGAGCCCCGGCTGGGTCAGCTGGCATTTCTGAGTTTGCATGTTCTGCCCAGGTTGGTGTGGGTCTAAAGTCCAAAGACATGTGCTATAGGTGAATTGGGTAAGCTAAATTGTCCATAGTGTATGTGTATATGTCCTGGTCCTCCAGTTTGGTGGTTGAGCGTTGGGCTAACGACCCACCTTGTGAAAAATTAGATGCTATAAAACACCAACATGGGGCGACTAAATATCAACTCCGATATAAACGGCCCTGGGAGTAAGTAAGTATTTGTAATATACTGCATGCTTGTCATGTCAATTTGTCGACTAATTTAATTTTAATTAATGCTTGAAGAAATATATTTTTTCTGTACCATTTAAAAAAATAAAATGTTTGTTTTACGTCAAGTAACAAAAGAAAACTTTATTTTTACTGTTTTTATTTTAGCTTTCAAATCAAAACATTATATAATATAAAAATAACACAATATAACAGCTTTTTAAAGAAATTAAATGTGTCCTTGTATTATTAAGATTTAGATTTTAGATTTAGATTAGAAAGTGTGTTAAAATCAATGAGTTTTCAGGCCGACTCGAGGGTGGCATCCTTTCATTAACAGAAGTCTGCGTTTTGTTTTAGTCACATCACAAATGAGACGATCAATGAAAGACAATGATTGAAATGAATCAAAGTGAAAATCTTTCTGCTCTGACATTTTTTCATCTAATTGAGACACGTTTCATGTAAATCCAGCTAATCTACATGATCTCCATATCGATATCTAAAGGATAATAATCTTTTTAAGTGCAGATCTTTGATCATTTCACTGTCTAACATGAGAAATATGCTTGGACTGGACATCTTTTCATTAACTGATATGACTTGAAGCTATAATATTTAGTTTAATATTTATTTTATATGCATATTTATTTGTCTTAAAATGTGAATTCGAATAAACAGTTTCTTCTATTTATCTCAGAAGGTTTTGTTATGATTTTGCACTATAAACATTTATTAATTGTCATTTTATATTTATTTTACATTTAACTAATGTAGTTTTTAATATTGGAATCAACTGATGTATTGTTTTAACATTATTAGTTTTCACTTTAGTCAAATGTTCATTCGTTCTCCTGTTCGTTTGTCATTTAAGTAGTTAAGTAACTTGTTTATTAGTCAACCAGTGAACGTTTTAATAATGTGAATTGTGTGATTTTCATTGTAATATGTTTTTTTGTTGTAGTTGTTGTTGTTGTTTTTGGTTTTGTACATACAGCTGAAGACAAAATTATTGCGTAAATAAAATTATTTTGTTTAAAAGAGCAAGGAAATTTCTCACTGTATTGTCTTTTGTATTTTTCTTCTGGAGAAAGTCTTATTTAATTTAGGCTGGAATAAATAAATAAATAATATAAAAAATACAAATAAATTAATAAATAATTCTGACATATATTGTCTGAATTGTTTTTTTCTATTGTCTACAGACCAAAGTACTGTTGTACAATTACTTGCACTGTAAATTAATAGTTACAATTTAAAGTAAACTTACTGGCAATTTTGCAACACAGGCTCATTGTGGATATGTACCCCTGTCTACATTTCTCGAAAGCATCTCAAAAATGAACGCTACGGGTGATATGATGCCACCAACGGCTTCTGTTCCTTTTCGCACTACAAGCTGACCGCTTACCTCCTTATGGACGGATTTTGCGGTGTTACCAGTTTGCCCAGTAGCTTGCCAAGTACGCTGGCGGATTTGCCACGCGGAGCAGAGTCCACTGTGACGACAAAGAAGAGTTCCAGAAACCAAATAAAATAAAAGCAAAAAATAAATAAACAACAGGCTGAAAACACGGTGAAATCACGCTGCCGCGATGGCTTCTTTTTCTAGATTGCTTTTGAAAACACTATTGGTTGGGTTTAGGGACTGGGTGGGTGGGCGGGTCAGTCAGTCGACAGCAAGCTGGCCTGGTCAGCTGAAGTGTATATTGCACCCTCTAGTGGATTTATGCATGAAGAGGACGCGCGAGAGAAATTTTGGATCATCAAAGAGTGTACACAGACTAAAAACACAAAACCGCGAGGAGACGCATTTTCTTGTCCCCAGAAATAGACAGGGGTACGTTTCCGTAATGAGCCTGTACATTTACAAGTGTACTGTATTTTTACATTACAATTGTAATGATTAATTTACAGTATAATTGTAATTATTTTCTTTAATTGTAATTTTATTTGATTTATTTACAGTATTTTTACAGTATACTGAATTACCCTAACTTGCCCTATTTAACTAGTAAAATATTATGTACTATCATCGCCCCAAATGGAGAAGATCTTAGTTATTAAAACTTTTATGTTTGAAAATCTGTGAAATGATATTACTCATTTTAGTTTTAAGACAATAAATTCAGAAAATTGGCAATATTTTCTTCCCAGTTAGTTTATTCCCATTTTAAACATTTAATTTTAATAAAGCGTATATATTTATTTAGTTTATTTTATTTGAAACAGCTGACACTTCATCCAGTATATTCATCACACTACAGGCCCTCGTTAACTCACAATTCAGCATCCTTGTTTGGAACAAACATTGAAGTGTGTGCTGTTTATTTTGGTTGTGAATGAGAAGAGCTCTTTTCTCCTCAATGCATCAATTCAGAATCCTTTTCCTCAAACCAGCACCAAACAAACAGCTGCAGACACACAAGCGGAATTAAAGCCATCCGGAAAAGAGAAGATGTACCAAAAATACGCACAAAAACATTTGCTTCCACTTCTGCCATACAATGAGCTGCTACTCAAAATAATATGCAAATGACACAAGATTGAAGAAATGTTCCAAAATTAAATAAATCTAAACACTGTCAACATTTATGTTACTCTAAATTAAATATACACTCACCAGCCATTTTATTAGGTACACCTGTCCAACTGCTTGTTAACGCAAATGCCTTGTTGATGCCAGAGGTCAGATGAGAATGGCCAGACTGGTTCCAGCTGATAGAAAGGTAATAGTAACTCAAATAATCACTCATCACAAACAAGGTCTGCAGAAGAGCATCTCTGAATGCACAACACATCCAACCTTGAGGCGGATAGGCTACAGCAGCAGAAGACCACACCGGGTGCCACTCCTGTCCGCTAAGAACAGAAAACTGAGGCTACAATTTGCACAGGTTCACCAACATTAGACAATAGAAGATTGGAAAAACGATGCCTGGTCTGATGAGTTTCGATTTCTGCTGCGACATTCGGATGGTAATGTATGGTCAGAATTTGGTGTCAACACCATGAAAGCATGGATCCATTCTGCCTTGTAACAGTTCAGGCTGGTGGTGGTGTAATGGTGTGGGGGATATTTTCTTGGCACACTTTGGGCTCATTAGTACCAATTGAGCATCGTGTCAACACCACAGCCTACCGGAGTATTGTTGCTGACCATGTCCATCCCTTTATGACCACAGTGTGCCCATCTACTGATGGCTACTTCCAGCAGGATAACACACTATGTCATAAAGCGGGAATCATCTCAGACTGGTTTCTTGAACATGACAATGAGTTCAGTGCTGAAATGGCCTCCACAGTTACCAGATATCAATCCAATAGAGCACCTTTGGGATGTGGTGGAACGGGAGATTCGCATCATGGATGTGCAGCCAACAAATTTGCAGCAACTGCGTGATGCGATCATGTCAATATGGAGCGAAATCTCTGAGGAATATTTCCAGTATCTTAATGAATCTATGCCACAAAGGATTAAGCTCTGAAAGCTAAACAGGGTCCAACCCAGTATTAGTAGGGTGAACCTAATAAAGTGGCCGGTGTGTGGAAGTCTCCACATTTTTTTTCTTGTACAATTAAAGCTTAGGTGTGTGTTCCATTTATGAAAACAATATAAAAAAATATACTAATGACATAATTCATACCTTGCATTGATAACACCTCTTTTTATTAACTTCAGTCTTTCTCTAAACGTCCACACAAGTGTTGCAAAACCAGTAAATACCAGTATTTTGACCTTGTGGGGACATTTGTTTTGGCCCCATGAAGAAAACGCTTAATAAAAATCACACAGAATTAAGTATTTAAAAAAATCTCAAAGTACAGATTGTTTCCTGTGAGTGTTGAGGTTAGGGTTAGGGGAATAGAACATACAGTATATACAACATAAAAAATCCTTACATCAGTTGGAAATTCCTATAAAGGTAGCTGAATGTGTGTGTGTTCTTTTTGATTTTATTGTCTTAGTTTTAAGTTTAACCAAATAGAAATATTTTCTTGACAGCAAAATCAAATTAAACATCGCTAGTTTAACCCTTCTAAATGTTTTAAATAGTGTTATAATACAGCTCCATGAACACTTTCTGCTGTAAAATAGAATAGAGACAATAAAACATAAGTACAGAAACTCTAGAACTTTAAATACACTAATACACTGTTGTTTATTTAGCTTTATTTGTCTATACATTTTTTTTATGTGGTTTATTTTACAATGGTTGTGGTTTGTTGTCTATGATGCACTTTGAGTTGCATGTATGTAGGAAAAGTGCTATACAAATAAAATGCATTATTATTATTATTATTATTATTATTATTATTATTATTATTATTATTATTACTACTACTACTACTACACTTCAGGTCAATAACAATTTTTATCCTGCTCTTTTGAAATTATTTTTACTCAGAATAATGTGGAAAAAAAGAAACAGTTTTAATAAATATTTAATAATATTTCCTGAGCAGCAAATCGATCATGTGACACTGAACAAAGTAACAATGCTGAAAAATAAGCAAGAATAAATGACTTTTTAAAACATATTACATCCAAAAAATATTTTAAATATTTGAATAAATATTTGGGGGGGGGGGGGGGGGGGGGGGGGGGGTGGGGGATGGGGGGGGGTTATTGCATTAAAAAATTGCAGCTTTGTGGAGAATAAAAGACTTGATAATTATTTACAGTTGAAGTCAGATTTTATAAGCCCCCCTGAATTATTAGCCCCGTTTATTTTTTCCCCCAATTTCTGTTTAACAGAGAGAAGTTTTAAACACATTTCTAAACACAATAGTTTAAATAACTCATCTCTAATAACTGATTTATTTTATCTTTGCCATGATGACAGTAAATAATATTTGACTAAATATTTTTCAAGACACTTCTATACAGCTTAAAGTGACATTTAAAGACTGAACTAGGTTAATTAGGTTAACTAGGCAGGTTAGGTAGGTAACTTATTGTATAACGATGGTATAACGAAATATACAGCTTAAAGGAGCTAATGATTTTGACCTTAAAGAGGTTTTAAAAATATTAAAAACTGCTTTTATTTTAGCCAAAATAAAATAAATAAGACTGTCTCCAGAAGAAAAAATATTATCAGACATACAGTACTGTGAAAATTTCCTTGCTTTGTTAAACTTCTTTTGGGAAATTTTAAAGAAAAAAAAATAAAATAAAAGTGGGGGCTAATAATTCTGACTTCAACTGTAAGTGCTCTTCTAAAAGTTTTGAATGGTGGTGTGTAAAGAGAAAATCCCTTTTGAAATGTGTTTGGACAAAAGCGACATGCAGCTGTCCGTCCTGGGCTGGTATTTGCAGTGGCACAATCACGCAGCATCAAGACAGACATTTAATCTGGGAAACGTCTGCATTCGCTTCGCTCACGAGAGAGAAATCTTGATTTATGCTGAATTTCCCGTCTGCTGTTTGCGTTGCAGAATTTGACAGCGATAACCTTTGTGAAGCGTGTCTGTTAATTGTCTGTGTCTGCCGAAAGCTGCTATGAGCTTACAAGAACATCTCTCTCTGTAAGCTTCAGCCATTGCTAAAGTCATACTGACCCTAAGATGAATCTAATTTGCTGCTCATTTACACGCCGTTCATGGGTTCATCCAAGGTGTAGGTGATTTTTTGTTTTGCTTTTAGTTGTTTTTAAGTTCAGAAGAATATTAAAGACATTTTTAGCTGAAACCATAGTCATTCACTGCAACCATTTCTGCAAGGTTGTTGCAAAACAATTTATTTTTGTTGAATTTAAACAAACAAATTAAACTTTGTAATGATCCACCTAATTTGTTTGTGTCACAGTCACCAGAGACCTAGCCCATGCAGATCGCTGGAGAACTACAAATCTGCTGGTATATAGACTACAAGTGCCAGTCATGCAACACACACACACACACCTGCTCCAAGTCTCCATTGATTACACTCCCACAGCTGATGCTGCTCATTGGCTGATAACACCACACATATATACGGCTTAGGGGAGAGCTGGCCACAAAGTAACACTTTTTGGTTTTGGTCAAATAATTAACTAAGCAATTGGGTTAATCAAATCATATTTTTTTTTACCAATAACACACAAGCCTCTCCTACAAATGAGCACTGGTTGCATGATCGCCGGACCTATGGTTTCTGTGCAGTATTGCCAAAAGTGCCAGGAGTAAAAAATGTTACTATTTACCCCACCTAAGGGGCAAGTTGTAACAGTTAGAGGGTTAATTGTAACACATGCTTATAAAGGCAGACTTCACATAATTAATTTGAGTTCAGTTTACTTTGAATAGTAGCTATATTTCCTCAGTAATTGGCACACTTTTTTTTACATAGCACAGTATGTTTATTTATTTATTTGTTTATTGGATAAACACATTTGAATCTATTTGCATTATTATCTATTTATCCATTATTATACAATGCAATGAAATATATCAATTCAAATACCCCCACCCCCCTCCTGCGGTCTCTTGAAACTGGGATCTCCAATGACTAGAAGTTAACATAAAAAGTAAAACAGAATACAGTATCAAGTATCAATTATACAGAATAAGGCAATCATTCTGGATCCTGATCATTTCTTTGTGCAATAAACAAGGAGATTTTGTCAGCTGCTGAAATCCAGATCTTTAACGTACTCATTTGTACCCAAGTTCACTCGAGCTGTGGATAATTCCGACATTATAATGTCCTGAAGTTGTACCAACCACTTGTACATGTCCAAATTATGTGGAGGCAGCCAATGTTGGGCTAGTAGTTCTTTAGCAGAAGTTAAGCCAGCCAGCCAAACAGCTTTTTGTAGAAAAGAGGTCTGATGGATTTAGATGTTTTTGCATCTGAACTCTTCATATACAGACTAAATAAAATGATTATCTGTGATACACTGAGGTCTTTAAGTGAAATGATCTGCAATAATTAACATTATTTACAACATCACTGAAAAATAAAAACAGGTTTTCTTTAGAAAAGTCTCACAACTTGTTTATTTTTTGCTTTAAACGGAGAACTTCTGGGTTATAAAAGTCTCCTAAACTCCGAAAGAGCAATAAAATGTTCCTCTGAGCAGATGTCTTCACTGGCCACTGATATAACGCTCTTGTGCAAACACATTTTCTTGACACCAAATATCTACCAACCTTTCGGACCCTCTAAAATATTTGCTCACGACCTTTGCTTTTCCGTGGCTACTTCAGAGATGATGAAATCTCAGTATTTATTCAAGCTCCCGTAGTCTTCCTGAACAGACAGACACGACGTCCAGCTCTTCTTAATAAGATCAAGCTCTTCTACAAGATAAGATGATATTTCAATGAAATTACATCCAAAGTAAGAAGCTTCCAAGAAGCCAAGAAGCTTCATTAAACCATCAATGTGGATAGTATACTTTATATAATGCTCACAAAACATATTATCAATGTTGAAAACATTAATTCATTCATTCATTTTCCTTAAATTTATCAGTAGTTACCACAGCAGAATGAACCACCAACTATTCCAGCATATGTTTTATGTAGCAGATGCCCTTCCAGCCACAACCCAGCACTGGGAAACACAGTCACACACGTACACTACAGCCAATTTTGTTTACCCAATTCACCTATAGCGCATGTCTTTAGACTGTGGAGGAAACCGGAGACCCACACCAACACAGGGAGTACATGCAAACTCCACACAGAAATGCTCAAACCAGTGACCTTCTTGCTGCAAAGCAACAGTGCCAACCACTGAGCCACCGTGCCACCGATGTTTAAAAGAATTGGATTTTTTTTTTCCAAGGATGCTTCAATGAAAATAAAGTTTAAAGGGGCACCATAAAAAGTGAAAGAGAATGTTTAACTTGATTTAATAATATACACTCACCGGCCACTTTATTAGGTACAATTGCTTGTTAACACAAATTTCCAATCAGCTTATCACATGGCAGCAAATCAATGCATTTAGGCAGTGTTTCCCAACCCTGATCCTGGAGGCACATCAACAGTACATATTATGGATGTCTCCCTTTTCTGACCCATTAACTTCAGGTGTTGGAGTCTCTTCTGATGTTATGATAAGTTGATTCAGGTGTGTTTGAATAGGGAGAGGTTGAAAATGTGTACTGTTTGTGTTCCTTCAGGAACAGGGTTGGGAAACACTGCATTAAGGCATGTAGACATGGTCAAGATGATCTGCTGAAGTTCAAACCGAGCATCAGAATGAGAAAGAAAGGTGATTTAAGTGACTTTGAACACGGCATGGTTGTTGGTGCCAGATGGGCTGGTCTGAGTATTTCAGAAACTGCTGATCTACTAAGATTTTCATGCACCACTATCACCAAATATCCAGTGAGCGACAGTTCTGTGGGCGCAAATGCCTTGTTGATGCCAGAGGTCAGAGGAGAATGGCCAGACTGGTTCCAGCTGACAGAAAGGCAACAGTAACTCAAATAACCACTCGTTCAGCCGGAGAGTGCAGAAGAGTATCTCTGAACACACATATATACACACTCATTCACACACATACACTACAGACAATTTAGCTTACCCAATTCCCCTACAGCGCATGTTTTTGGACTTGTGCGGGAAACCAGAGCGGAGGAAACCCCCGCCAACACGGGGAGAACATGCAAACTCGACACATAAACTGACCCAGCCGGGGCTCAAACCAGCAACCTTCTTGCTGTGAGGTGCTACTGTACCTACTGTTATATTCATTTAGTTATATTCAGGTTTAAATGCAAGTTGCATTCAATTACCTTTCCATTTTCCATTTTAAAAACATCTCTCTATATTTTTTAATTCATGTTTATAATATATTTTACAATCTATTACTATTGTTATTGGCCATTTATTGCATAACAGTCTCTCATTCTAATGTCTCTCACTCTAAAGTCTCTATTACTCATTTACTTTGAATGCAGGCCACATTTTCACCGCATTCATTTGCATCGCAGTTTGGCACCCCAGGGTGTTTTCTCAGCCCTGACACGAATGCAGCGTGCATGATGCAATCACTGCACATCTGCAAACACACATGACCGTTCGACCCGATTCAGGTGCTACAGTCGCTCCACAAAGTAATGCAGCGCACCCCTATCTGACATCTGGAGACGCTGACAGGGGGGAGTGGGTGGACATCTGGATGCATCCACATCATCTCCCTCTCAAAGTCCATTTGTCATCGTCTCCATCTGTCCTATCGATTGTGGAGGGGTGGGCGAAAAAAAAAAAGCATGTGGGTGTCAATAGACGTGTCACGGCAAACATGAGCCAGATAGAGACATAATGAAGTCATGGGACAGCGGCTGTCAGGGGCTGACTGATTCGGCGCGCAGTGACAGCCGATGGCGACTGGAGCCCTGCAGGAAAATGTGCAGAAGGCAGAGATTTGTGCCAGGGTCGACCGAGGGTCAGCCGTATCACTGCCAGCCTCAATTGGACTGTAAAAAGACATCTCACTATGAGTTCATGAAGGGCCATAAATGATTCAGTGGTTGCCTGACTGCTGCGACGGTCCATAACAATGCAGGAGGACACAAACCCGGCATCCATCATTAGTGCCACATTTGAGTGTCAGGAAGACTGGATTAAAAATTGAAGGATTTGATTTACCATGCAGCTCACTAAGATGATTAGTGGGGTTTTGCCAAGGCAACCAGGTCTACATATGGAGAATCAATCTATCTATCTATCTATCTATCTATCTATCTATCTATCTATCTATATCTACAGTATCTGTCTGTCTGTCTGTCTGTCTGTCTGTCTATCTATCTATCTATCTATCTATCTATCTATCTATCTATCTATCTATCTATCTATCTATCTATCTATCTATCTATCTATCTATCTATCTATCTATCTATCTATCTCCAGTATCTATCCGTCTGTCTGTCTGTCTGTCTGTCTGTAGTATCTATCTATCTATCTATCTATCTATCTATCTATCTATCTATCTATCTATCTATCTATCTATCTATCTATCTGTCTGTCTGTCTGTCTATCTATCTATCTATCTATCTCCAGTATCTATCCGTCTGTCTGTCTGTCTGTCTGTCTGTAGTATCTATCTATCTATCTATCTATCTATCTATCTATCTATCTATCTATCTATCTATCCGTCTGTCTGTCTGTCTGTCTGTCTGTAGTATCTATCTATCTATCTATCTATCTATCTATCTATCTATCTATCTATCTATCTATCTATCTATCTATCTATCTATCTATCTATCTATCTATCTATCTATCTATCCGTCTGTCTGTCTGTCTGTAGTATCTATCTATCTATCTATCTATCTATCTATCTATCTATCTATCTATCTATCTATCTATCTATCTATCTATCTATCTATCTATCTATCTATCTATCTATCTATCTGTCTGTCTGTCTGTCTATCTATCTATCTATCTATAGTATCTATCTATCTATCTATCTATCTATCTATCTATCTATCTATCTATCTATCTATCTATCTATCTATCTATCTATCTATCTATCTATCTATCTATCTATCTATCTATCTATCTATCTATCTATCTATCTATCTATCTCCAGTATCTATCTATCTATCTATCTATCTATCTATCTATCTATCTATCTATCTATCTATCTATCTATCTATCTATCTATCTATCTATCTATCTATCTATCTATCTATCTATCTATCTATCTATCTATCTATCTATCTATCTCCAGTATCTATCTATCTATCTCCAGTATCTATCTATCTATCTATCTATCTATCTATCTATCTATCTATCTATCTATCTATCTATCTATCTATCTATCTATCTATCTATCTATCTATCTATCTATCTATCTACCTATCTCCAGTATCTATCTATCTATCTATCTATCTATCTATCTATCTATCTATCTATCTATCTATCTATCTATCTATCTATCTATCTATCTATCTATCTATCTATCTATCTATCTCCAGTATCTATCTATCTATCTATCTATCTATCTATCTATCTATCTATCTATCTATCTATCTCCAGTATCTATCTATCTATCTATCTATCTATCTATCTATCTATCTATCTATCTATCTATCTATCTATCTATCTATCTATCTATCTATCTATCTATCTATCTATCTATCTATCTATCTATCATATTATTGTCCCTGCTGCAGCCATGGTACGGCATTAAAGTTCCTTGATTATTATGCTGGAATGAGAATATAGTTTCTAGACATATTGACCAAGAAAAATAGCAACTATTTACTTCCCGTCGATGTACATGATGTAACTACAGAAGAGTCAAGCATTAAAAGAAACATGTTTTTTTATTTTTATTTTATTTTTATTTTTTAAAGGTAGATGAAGGTTATACACCGTGATGCTAACTTGTCTATTTAAAATTAAAGTTCTGAAAGAGATCAAGCCTCAGCCTGGTCAGAAGTCAACAACATAGGCTCATTCTGAAAACGTAGCCCTATACACATTTCAGGAGACGGCAAATTATGTAGCCAGGGCTACATATGGCTGCATTTCATATTTAAAACAAATGCTACAGGGTGATATGATGCCGTTCCTTTTCACGCTTACCAGCTTTACCTCCGTATGGACGGCTTTTCCGCTGTTATCAAGTTTGTCCGGTTAACTCGACATGTACGTCGGCGGACTTGAGATGCAGAGAGGTGTTAACCGCGACAATGTGGTTCGAGTCCAGGGAAGAACGATTCCAGAAAGCAGTTAAGACAAAAACAAAAGCTAAGAAATAAAATAAACAAGTAAATAACAGAGTGAGATTGTTGTAAAAATTAGGGGGCTTTTCTTTTTCTGGAGTGCTTTTTAAAATACTGGGGTTGGGTTTAGGGAAGGGGGTGGGTTGGTCAAATCAGTGTTTTTTATAATATTGGTTGGGTTTAGGGAGGAGAGGGTGGGGAGGATCTGAGAACAGCAGGCGCAAATGGCACTCGCGAGAGAAATTTGATAACTGAAAAAGCATACACAGCGGCCTCTGGTGGATTTGTGAAAACAAAAATGGAAAAAAAAGCATATATCCTGGGACGTATTTGGTGCTCTCCAGAAATATATATAAGGATACGTAATCAGAATGAGCCTGGGTTGGAAAAAGTAACTCAAAAGCAATGTAATGCATTACTTGCCATAAAAAGTAACTAAGCAATGAAACTATTTACTTTTTGGGGGGAGTAATTCAATGTTGCAATGCATTACTTTCATAAGTAACTTTCCCCAACACTGGACATAACAGTCTAGTAAAAAGGGTCCAATGGTTTGTCTTGACAAAAAAAAATAAAAAGGTAAAAGCAAGTTTCAGATTTGCTGATTATTGCATCTTCTGAAATTCCTGAACTGTAAAATGATTAATTACATCAGAAACACCTAAACTTTTGCTTATGACAGGCCAAAAACCAAACTTGATTGAGGGTGGTGGCCAAAGGTGAATATAACTGTCATGGGTAATTTACTTATTTATGTAATAACATTTAAAAATAACTAGAAAATGTTGCTTTATATTAACTAATACAGTATATATTAGATTACATTTTATAATGAACTTATTACAGTAAAAACAATCTGATATATAACAGAATAGAGTTACACTAATTTTTGAGTTGCCCGTTCATGGTCCTCTATCCATCAAGTGACAGTATTTACATTTAAGAAACTCAGATTAATTTACAACATCTAATTTCAGTTTGCTTTTTGTAGCTCAGAAATTACAAGAAATTAGAAATGACGATCTCTGTTAAAGGTGTTCTCCTCAACTCTTTCTATCTTTCTCACTCTCTCAGATGGAATGGTGGGCCAAATCAAAGGCTACAATAGTCCAGCTTTGGCCCGTGGGCCCTACTTTGGGCAACTCTCAATTACATCTATCATTTAATTTAACAGCTGCACATGCTGAAGTTATTCCTGGAGAACCTGTCATGAAGGGACGGGTTGCACTGCCACTCTTTGGCTCTGGAGGAATCTGACTGAGCAGTTAACAGTACAGCAGAACTGATCAAACACTGTTTTTTTACAGTCCGCAAGTGTCCATAGCCTGTACTCTGACAGAGGTTACTGCCAAAGTGCAAGACAAATTCAGACTGCTGTACAGTCACATTAAGGTTGAAGCAGAGGACATTTCTCCACACAGACTGGATGGTGACTACTGTACATACACTACATTTAGAAATTCAGCATCTTCTCAAGAAGTGCCATGAGATTTTTAATGACTGAGTTTAAGGTGTCATCGAAAGGACAGTGCTTTTCACAGTGTACTCTCGCTGTCACTATATCTGAAGCAATTAAAATAAAGTTTTACATGTTAGTATCAAGTGTTCGTTTTTAGGATATCTACAGCATGAGTTAGTGCGCAGCAAAACAGTGATTAAGTTCACATTCAGGAGATAATAAACCTGATATAAACATGTAAAGCTTGCAGTTTATATACATCACCTCATACTTCAGTTTCTCATCAAATCATCTGACCAATCAACTGCTTTCTAGTATCTGACATGCCCCGCCCCCTTCACATTTGATGCTCTTTAGCTCAACCACTCTCACTGGCAGAGCTGTAATTAAACAAATAATGCTAGTGGCTGTTTTTTAAAAAGGGGAGGAGCTATGTCACACCCTGTTTTTCATGGTTCAGATTACGTCAAACATCGAATAAATTGTACTTGAAGGGTCCATATTGGTACCTCAAAAGTATATATTAATACCTACAAATTTTAGGAGGAACACTTTTGTACTTTTTAGATACTAATATGTACCCTTGAGGTATTAATATGGACC
The DNA here is from genome assembly GCF_903798145.1 of Danio aesculapii. Lineage (NCBI taxonomy): Eukaryota > Metazoa > Chordata > Actinopteri > Cypriniformes > Danionidae > Danio > Danio aesculapii. The sequence goes on along the minus strand of NC_079445.1, from coordinate 39,501,945 downwards.
TTTTGGGTACAAATTTGTATCTTTTGAAAACGTACCACCCTTGTGACAGTGACAGCTCGCGTACCTTTATTTCTGAGAGTGTAATTTCCCCAATTCATATCAAATATCAACAAACATCACTTCTAATTTGGCCTTGTCAGCCTGGGGTTACACACAAACACACACACATGCAGCAAAAATGTACAGCACACACTAGAGTAAGTTAAAAGTGCAACATTTCTTCATTTTTCAGTCCATGTCAGCTCCTCATCACTCCTTTATGCTTTATGCTCGCACAAACTTCCATAAGCCTCCTACTTGCATGAGGGAACGTGATGGATTTCATAGTCAAGGTGCTGGTTTAATCCAATTTTAATCCATCTCCCCGGGCCTGAGTTTGAGATGGCTTTTATTCCCTTTGTCAGGTTACTGCTGAGAACGCAGCCCATTCTCATTTTTCATTCATACTTATGTGTACAAAAAGAGACGCGTGCACACAAAAACAGAGAAAGAGACTGGAGAGAATATGTGATTGAAGCATACAAGTATATATTTTTGGTTATATAAAATGGTTTATAAAAGATATATTTGGTTTATAAAATTATTATAAACCAAATTATAATTATATATAATAATAATTATATATAATTATTATAAATATATTATAAAATTATTATAAAATAAATCTTGCATTTAAAATTAATTGGTCCAAATGTATTGATATATATTTTAATATTCTGTGGAAGGTGTAGGGCCTAGAAAAGTGTATTCAGTTATGATCGGCTGTCCAACCTGCCTGTCAAAATATGTAATTGCAAACTTCTATATTAATTAGCAATCTTTTTTACAGTATTTTCAAACTTGTAAATCAAATTAAACACTGTGTTGATGAACATAAAAGACTTCAAAACCTAAAGTTAAAAGCTTTTTTGACTCCTGATCTTTAAGAAAGACATATTTGGTTTATATTATGAAATAAAAAGTGTATTTAAAATGTATATTTAAATAAACTTAAATCATATTCAACTTCATGTATAATTCATTTTAGTACAATAGTATTTGTATGCCAATTAATTAGTGCTTCCCAGTACTGGGTTGGGGCTGTAAGGGCAACCGCTGCGTCAACATATGCTGGATAAGTTGGCGGTTCATTCTGCTGTGGCGACCCCTGATTAATAAAGAGACTAAGCCGAAAAGAAAATGAATGAATGAATGAAATAAAAAGTACATTTAAAATGTATATTTAAATAAACATGAAGTTGAATACAATTTAAGTTTAAAGTATTTTAGTACAATAGTATTTGTATGCCAATTAATTAACTGATAAATAAATATACAAATAAATAAATAAATATTTTGTTTATATAAAATGGATTATAAAAGACATATTTGCTTTAAAAAATTATAAAATAAAAAGTGCATTTAAAATGTATATTTAAATAAACTGAAATCCCTTTCAGCTTCAAGTGTAATGTATTTTTAGTACAATAGTACTTGTATGCCAATTAATTAACTGATAAATAAACAGACAAAAAAATACATAAATAAATAGACAAACAAACCAACAAATAAATAAATAAATAAACAAACAAATAAATAAATATTTCTGGTTATTTAAAATGGGTTATAAAACAGTTTATAAAATACATGTTTGCTTTAAAAAAAAAATAGAAAAGTTAAGAAATAAAAACTGCATTTAAAATAAATATTTAAATAAATTTATCATATGCAGCTTCAAGTGTAATGTATTTTAAGTACAATACTGTTTGTATACCAAATAATTAACTGATAAAAATAAATAAATAAATAAATAAAAGAATAAATAAATAAATTATTGCTATAATAATATTTATTTAAAACAGTTTATAAAATACACATTTGCTTTAAAAAAATATGAAATTATGAAATGAAGTGCATTAAAAGTGTATATTTAAATAAACTTAAATCATATTCAACTTCAAGTGTAATGTATTTTAGTACAATAGTATTTGTATGCCAATTAATTAACTTAAAAATAGATAAATAAATGAATAAATAAATAGACAAAATAAATAAATAGACAAATAAATAAACAAAATAAATAAACAAAATAAATAAATAAATAGACAAATAAATAAATAAATAAATAAATAAATAAATAAATAAATAACAAATACAAACATAGACAAATAAATAAATAAATAAATAAATAGGTCCCGTATAATAATGAATTAGAGCAAGCTACAAAAATAAACAAATTAAATTTATAAAATATATATATATATATATATATATATATATATATATATATATATATATATATATATATATATATATATATATATAACAAGTTAATTGAAGTTAAAAAGTTTCATGTTTAAATATATTTCACATTTTATTATATCATGTTCATATTTCATTTAAGACACATTCAAAACGTCTGTTTGTCAGACTTTACCTCATTGCAATGTCCAAAATATTCATGTACACCTGCAATCTCGATTCATAAATTCATTCCTATATCATTCAGTTCTAACCTTTCCTAAAACTGCTTTAAAAACAGCCAGATAAATTTGACAAGCTTCCAGACCTCCAAGGAACCGAAACAGAGATATACAGAGATGAAATGTGTTGAGCGGCTGTCAGAGAAACCAGTCTAATATTTATTATTATCATGAGTGAGATAAAACATTCAGTACATGCTAGTCAACCACTTTCTTCTTAATATGATACAATTAAAACCCTCAAATCCAGCCCAATCAAGCATCAGCTCCAACGTATATAAAGCACATGCCATATTTGCTTTGAAATGCCACGATTAGGCTATTTTTTGCTCATTTAATTTTGGAGGTCTCCTATAATCGGTTTATACTATCCAAGGTCAAAAAACACTTTCATGTTCTCATAGAATAAATTTCCACATCAGCTCTTTTCTCACAGCGTATGGCTACGTCTACACTAATCCGGATGAATTTGAAAATGCTGTTTTCATCTAAAAATGCTCTGCGTCCACATTAATGCTTCCTAAAAAGTTGGTCATCTGAACTGAAACAAAAACAGAAAATGCTTCATTCCCTTTATTGTGCAAGTGTTAAGACATTTATTTACATTTATACACTCACCGGACAGTTTATTAGGTACACCTTACTAGTGCTGGTTGGACCCCGTTTTACCTTTAGAACTGCCTCAACTTTTCGTGGCATAGATTGAACAAGCTAAATATTCCTCAGAGATTTGTCAGCTGCACATCCATGATGCAAATCTCCTGTTCCACCACATCCCAAATGTGCTCTATTGGATTGAAATCAGGTGACTGTGGAAGCCATTTGAGTACAGTTAACTCATTGTCTGAAACCAGTCTGAGATGATTTGCGCTTTATGACATGGCGCATTATCCTGCTGGAAGTAGCCATCAGAAGATGGGTACACTGTGGTCATAAAGGGAGGGATGTGTTCAGCAACAAGACTTAGGTAGGCTGTGGTATTGACACAATGCTCATTTAGTACTAATAGACCTAAATTGTGCCAACAAAATATCTCTTACACCATTACACCACCACAACTAGACAACTTCTGACCCTACCAGCCAAATACTGCAGCAGAAATTGAGACTCATCAGACCAGGCAACATTTTTCCAATCATCTATTGTCCAACTTTGGTGAACCTGTTCGAATTGTAGGCTCAGTTTCCTGTTCTTAGCTGACAGGAGTGGCACCCGGTGTGGTCTTCTGCTGCTGTAGCCCATCCACCTCAAGGTTGAACGTGTTCAGAGATGCTCTTCTGTATTCCTCAGTTGTAACGAGTGGTTATTTGAGTTACTGATGTCTTTTTATTAACTGGAACCAATCTGGTCATTCTCCTCTGACCTCTGGCATCAACAAGGCATTTCTGATCAGAAACTTGCGCTAACAAGCAGTTGGACAGGTGTACCTAATAAAGTGGCCGGTGAGTGCATTTTATTTCTTTAAAATTTCACTAGCAATATGTACAGGAAAAGCACCAAGTTCTTTAAATGGTTAACGTCCAGTAAAGTGGCCACTAGTCACATTTGTTCATTTTTGAACAGTGATAACTTGTGACACGGTGACTATATTGTACTTTGAATATTCGATCTGAAATTACATGTAGTATGACTTCAAAACAACATTAACACTTTTTAATTGACTGTGAACAATGTTGTGTGTTGACAGCCGTTGGCTCCTAATATGATTTCTCGATTTAGGATTTGCAAGAACACTTTTCTGAAATTATATTATTAAGAAGAAAGTCTGAATATAAAACCAACCTTACCTCAATCTTTAAATGCACCAACAGAGAGATGGAGTTGCTGCAAATAACACTGGAGTATAAAGTTGCAAATGCGAGTGAGAATATAGACTGGGAAACATGCCAGAATCACAGCTCTGAGGAAACATTCTGTTCTTTGAAGAAAAGCAATCGGGAGAATGTACAAACTGATATTTATCCTAAACAAGGGTTTCAAAATGGAGAACATCCAAAACAACTCCTGTACAAAATCCTTCATTTTACCTCAGGGGTGCTGAACACTGTTCCTGGAGATCTTCCTTCCTGGAGAGTTCAGAGTCCAAACCTGATCAAACACAACTAAACCAACTAAGTAGGATCTGAGGAGCACATGGTAATTAATGACAGGTGTGTTTGATCAAGGCTGCAGCTGAAAGCTGCAGTCACACTAGAGATTGTGCTAGCAAAATTCTGTTGTACGGCGCTGTGAAAAGGGGCAGGAGTAAACAAGATGATTAGCCATTTAAAAAAGCGAGCGATTGGTCCATATTTCAAATTTCTGTCCAGAGTGGTCATTTTTTAATCTTCAATTTGTCTCACGCACACAAGTGATGCGATTTCGCAGGTCAGAGTCCATTAAGCTTGAACTTTGCAACGCAGCAAACAGCGAAACTTGTCGCACGCACCTGTGTTTCCGGTCTAGTGCTAGTGTTGAATAACATCTGCTATTAAAAACTAGTGCTAATGTAAAGCGCTATCTGTAGTTTAAAACTTGCCTAGAGCACCTCTGCTGTTAAAGCCTAACGTAGATCGCCATCTGCTGTTAAAATCTAGCCTAGAGCGCCATTTGTTATTAAAATCTAGCCTAGAGCACCATTGGTTGTTAAAATCTAGCCTAGAGCGCCATTTGCTGTTCAAATCTAGCCTAAAGCGCCATTTGTTGTTAAAAAGCTAGCTTAGACCGACATCTGTTGTTAAAAACTAGCCTAGAGCACCATTTGTTGTTAACTAGCCTAGATTGCCATTTGCTATTAAAAAGCTAGCTCAGAGCGCCTCTGAGCTAATCTAGCTAATCTAGCCTAGAGCACCATTTGTTGTTAAAAACCAGCGTAGATCGACATCTGCTGTTAAAAACTTGCCTAGAGCGCCCTGTGCTGTTAAAAAAGCTAGCTCTGACCGCCATCTGCTGTTAAAAACTAGCCTCGAGCACCATTTGTTGTTAAAAACTTGCCTAGAGCGCTATCTGTTGTTAAACACTTGCCTAGAGTGCCATGTGCTGTTAGAAACTTGTGTAGATCACCATCTGCTGTTAAAAACTAACCTAGGGCACCTCTGCACCACCATTTGCAGTTAAAAATAGTGTTAGCATCAAACAACATCTGCTGTTAAAAACTAAAGTAGATTGCTGTTTGCTGTTAAAAACTAGTGCTAGTGTTGAACAACATCTGCTGTTAAAAACTAGTGCTAATGTAGAGCGCTATCTGCTGTTAAAAACTTGCGTAGAGCACTATTTGTTGTTAAAATCTAGCCTAGAGCACCATTTTTTGTTAAAAACTAGCCTAGAGTGCCATTTGCTAATAAAAAGCTAGCTCAGACTGACATATCTGTTGTTAAAAGCTTGCCTAGAGTACCATTTGTTGTTAAAAACTAGCGCAGACCACCATCTGCTGTTAAAAACTAGCCTAGAGCGCCATATGCTGTTAAAAAAGCTAGCTCAGACCGACATCTGCTCTTAAAAACTTGCCTAGAGCGCCATGTGCTGTTAAAAAAGCTAGCTCAGACCGCCATCTGCTGTTAAAAACTAGCCTAGAGCGCCATATGCTGTTAAAAAAGCTAGCTCAGACCGACATCTGCTCTTAAAAACTTGCCTAGAGCGTCATGTGCTGTTAAAAAAAGCTAGCTCAGACCGCCATCTGCTGTTAAAAACTAGCCTAGAGCGCCATATGCTGTTAAAAAAGCTAGCTCAGACCGACATCTGCTCTTAAAAACTTGCCTAGAGCGCCATGTGCTGTTAAAAAAGCTAGCTCAGACCGCCATCTGCTGTTAAAAACTTGCCTAGAGCGTCATGTGCTGTTAAAAAAGCTAGCTCAGACCGCCATCTGCTGTTAAAACCAATAGCCTCGAGCACAATTTGGTGTTAAAAACTTGCCTAGAGCGCCATGTACTGTTCAAAAGCTAGCTCAGAGCGCCATCTGTTGTTAAACACTTGCCTAGAGTGCCATGTGCTGTTATAAACTTGTGTAGATCACCATCTGCTGTTAAAAACTAACCTAGGGCACCTCTGCTGTTAAAAAGAAAGAAATCTTAACTCGCCATCTGCTGTTATGAACCAGACCAGAGCACCTCTGCTGTTAAAAACTATTGCTAGCATAGAGTGCCATCTGTTATAAAAACTTGCCTAGAGCGCCTCTGCTGTTAAAAACTAGCGCAAGTGTAGAGAGCCATCTTCTTTTAAAAATTAGCGGTAGCATAGAAGGCCATCTGCTGTTAAAAAAACTAAGCTCAAAGTCAATTAAAGAGAGAATATTTAGCGTTTTGAAAATCTCAGAATTGAATTCTGGAAAGATTTTCCATCACAGCTATAATGAAAATCGATATCTATGGTCTTTTCATTTAAAGTCTGCGAGAACTGGAAGCTGCTGCAGATAATTTTTTTCAGTATGATGATGCAAGTCCAACGAGGTGGAATATTGGGTAGGGGCGGGGCTTATTTGTTGCACTCCTCCTCCTTTCACTGTCATCTAAATTTTTGATTTAAGATTACTTAAAATGAGCTGAAACAACACAATTTTTTTGCTTTTTTTTGAGATAACTTCATTGTTTTATGCTCAACGCACTTACATTTTTTAAAAAATATAAGTAAAATTAGTTCTCAACACAAACTGATTAAACATAGCATTTTTTACAGTGCAGCAATGTGCGCTAACAAAAAAATATATTGCAAATTTTGATTTCATGCTGACTTTAATGTTGAAAACGTCATTGAATCACGGAAGTATGAAATGAACACGACGTCAATATCTTAAACTTGTTCAAGTGGTGTTTCCTGTCAGTACAGTAGTTTATCTGTATGTCTATGTGTTTAGCTTTTCTGCCCTGAAAAAAATATATACTTTTTTTTTAAATGTAAGTGGTCGCAAAACACTTATATGGGCTGAATTCTAACAAATTCAGTTTAGATTTGTTTGTTTAAATTCAGCCCACATAACTTGTTTGTGACCACTTACCTTTCAAATTTGTAAATCCAATGAATCTTTTTTTTTTTCAGTGTGGCCTAACCTTTCATTTAAGATCAGTTAAAAAAAAGGGAGAGATTTGTGTCCAGTCGATTGGTTCACATCTAAAAAGGGATTTCTATAAAAGTATAATAATGACACTTTAACCATATGCTACGCGTTCGTATAGCTGTGCTCAGTGAGTGTGTAAAGTGTCAACAAGTCCTCCTTGTGTGAGACAATCTGCCATGGCAAATGCTTGATCTTCAATCACAAGACACACATGATGCTGTTACAGAAAATACGTCACAGAATCAGTTTTATTTTGTAAGTTTTAAAATAATAATAATATAATATAATCATAATCATAATATTCATTCTTTTTTTTCCGGCTTAGTCTCTAATTAGGGGTCGCCACAGCGGAATGAACCGCCAACTTATCCAGCATATATTTTACGCAGTGGATCCAGCTGTATATCTGCTTATCTATTTTCTTATATATTATCTATCCATCCATATATATTCATCCATCCATCCATCCATCCATTTTTCTATCTATTCACCCAAATATCTGCTAATACATTCATCCATGACCCTATTCATCCATCCAACTACCTGCCTATTTATCCAACTATCCATCTGCCAATAATCTATCCTTTAAAAAATAATCATCCATCCATCCATCTGCCAATAATCCATCCATTCATTTGCTGATAATTCATCCATCCATTCAGCTGCCAAAAATCCATTCATTCATTCATTCATTCATTCATTTTCTTTTCGGCTTATTCTTTTTATTAATCATGGGTTGCCACAGCGGAATGAACCGCCAACTTAAGCTCGCATTGTACACTACAAAAGCTTCAGGAATGATCGTTTTTTCCAGGAAGTCATTTCCCTAAATTGTTCAGTGTGTGTACTGTGAATGGAACTTCCAAAACTGCATGGTTCACACCATGGTAACTGTTTGGTATAAAATAGCATTTTAATACAATATTACAGCACCAAACCTTCGTTATGTTGTACGATTTGAAGTAAACCACAGACAACAAACACATAGTGGTTTATGTGGTGTTGCCATGTCCACTTAAATAAGTTTCTTTAGGCCTGTTGTTTAAGCTTGACTCATTAATCAATCAAGTTTATTAGTTATTTATTAAAGGTGCAGTATGAAGGCTTGACACCAAGTGGTTGAACTGGGTATTGCATTCCTGGATCAAAACAAAAGAAAGTGCAGGTTGCCAGATTATGGATCAATAGCTTGCTCTCATCCTTTGTTTATTTAACTTTCTTGAAAGTTTTTATTTTCTTGGTCAAGTGTTTGCTGTTGTTATTAATTTAATTTAATTTAATTTAATTTAATTTAATTTAATTTAATTTAATTTAATTTAATTTAATTTAATTTAATTTAATTTAATTTAATTTAATTTAATTTAATTTTAATTTAATTTAATTTAATTTAATTTAATAAAATGAAATACAATTTAATATTTTCATTTAACCTTTTTGAAAGTTTTTATTTTTTTGTTAATTTGTTTTAAATATAATATAATATAATATAATATAATATAATATAATATAATATAATATAATATAATATAATATAATATAATATAATATAATATAATATAATATAATATAATAAATATTTGAATAGTCTTTTTTGCAGTGCACTGCGCTTTTTATGTTGCTAGGCAACCATCAAAAAATAAGATGTCTAACAGAGAGTGCAATCTCTTTGTGTGCTATCTCTTCTTGTCCCTGATAGTATACACTTAGGTCACGTAGTATTCAGAAGAAGACTGAATTTGAAGGAAATGGAAGTGCCGAATCCTCGGAAAAGATGAACGGATAGAGAGGAAAGTGTCCACGCAGCGAATCTCTTAGCGAATGGGAATCAGGGGCACAAAGCTGGAGTATTTAATCCATCAATAGCGATTCCAGCAGACAGCAGTATGCGCTTTAACATGAGGGTCAGGCCTGGGACAACCACACAAACTGTATTTACCAGAGACGTGATCGACATTCTACTTTGTTTGGACCCACAACAGGAGCTATCCCTGATGAATCCTTTAGATATCTAATGGAGATCTAAGCTATATGATTTAACTACAGTTCATTTTAGTAGAAACAAAGTTGTTGTCTCAGATAGCATATCTATTTATATTTAGGTCAAAGAGAGAATAAAACAAGAACAAAATGTGTGTAATACAGCTTTTGATGTAAGGTATCCCAGCAAGCATTTTTTGTTTTTAAAAGAGGTCTAATAGAGGTCTAATAGACATCTAAACATATCGTCTTGGCTAAAACAATTTGGGCTGGCAGTAAAAATCTAATAGATGTCTAAAAACAGGCCAAAACTAGACTAGTCATCAAATAAACAGAAATGAATGACTACACATATAAAGTCTGTCTAAGCTGTCTATTTGACGACTAGTCTAGTTTTGGGCTATTCTTACACGTCTATTAGATATTCAGTGACAGTCTTTTCAGTGGGCTTTTACTAGGTGGAAAGGGGGGCATTGCCTCCTCAGAAAGAATTTGTCCTCCTTCAGTTTTCATAAAGGATTATTCACTCAAAACTGAAAATTCTTTCTGCCATTAATTACGAACACTATCGTCACTCCAACCTTCAGAACACACATTTAGCAATGTGTTTATTTATTATATAGCAAATAAATTATTAAAATTGTGAAATTAAAGCAATCAAGTCCAGAGATCTTGTCCTCGCGTCAAGTCAGGGTGTGCTCGTTTATAGGCAAACGGTGGCGGAGGCGCACTCTGAACTCACACGGGAGAAAACTGGAATATTGGATGACATGAAAGCCAGCAGCTTATTCATATCATGTTTTGGTAAACTTATTCTTTAAATACAACTCTCTTGAGCTCTAAAAGTAAAAAACGCTGAATAAATCTGCTGTTAAATTAATTTTAGCAGAAACGCAACTGCCAGTCATTTTCACATTTGTTTTACAGTTAGGGGATATGTAGCCTAATAGAAATGTTTAGTTTGACACTGCATATTCCCACAGTAGTCTACATTATAATGTATAATTCAATTTATTATATTTATTACTATTAATATTATTAAAATTAATCTAAAATTGACAAAACGCAGAACCTTTTGAATGTTTGCTTTCATTTTCGAATCTCTAAAGCGCACCTTTACAGTTGTGTAAAGAAACATCCCATTCTGCAAAGCAGTTTCAAGTTAGGTCACTGAAAAAATGCCATTTGAGTTTAAAGATGATCGCCCTGCGAAGTCAAGTTTACAGTGTAATAAATTAATTTGGTTTATAGTGTCTGAGTAGGTGGATTTGCTGCAATTCAACCTTTCACATGCGCTGCAGGTAGGCTGAATGATAATCTTTTAGAAATTATGTGAAATAGGCTATACTGCTATTTGCTCATGCAAAATTAAGAAAACATACTGTAGGCCTATTTTAACGGCTGAAATACAGTTAGCATATCAATTTTAATTTGACTTGTAAGTTCATGGCCCTAAAAATGAAAATGTAACCTGAAAACAAGTTATTAAAATAGGCTTAATAAATAAATAAAACGACAGGTATAGGCCTGATAGCCTAATGGTTTATGATGGCGTTTTTACAAATGCCAACCGGACAATATCACGAAAAAACCCCACTTATGATAGCCTAACATAAATCTTTATTTTTACCTTTAAAATTATATAAAAATTTATATTGAGTTGCATGTTATCCATGCCTAAATTTAACAAACTTTCACGGTAATAACTGTGAATAAACTTTTTTAGGTATTTTTCTGGCTATTTTAATGCCTTAAAATGTAACTAAGTAACACATTTAGCTACAATATTTTAAATGACAATAGATTGTAACATTTAACTTTTTCCTAACACTGATAGATGATTGGTTGTGTAATAGGCAACGTGAAGCATGACTCGGTTATGCTGATTTCACTAAATTTATTTAGCGGTTTTAGGAATAGTGTTGGTATGTTTGGGTACAGTTTGATGTCTTTACCTAAAACTTTAAACATTTATATTATTTAAAATAAAACGCAAAGAAATAAAGAGAATAAAATATAACTTAATTCACTTATTTGGCACTGAAGCCAAGTCTGTCTGCGTTAATAAACCGTATCGTTGCATTAACCCTTATTGATAAAGTCAATAAAAGCGAAACTGCATATTATTATTACTTAAGTATATTACTGCCCTAAGTCAGTAACTTAGGCAGTAATGCAAAGTAATAATAAATAAGTGAATAAATAGCCTGAATGAAAGGAACAAGAGGGACCAAAATCAGTCACCAGGTCCAGTGCCCCCCTACGGGATTAAAATGCCCCCTCAGTTATGACATCTTGGTGCAGAGCCTGCATTACATCACCCTATATTATATTATATTATATTATATTATATTATGTTATGTTATGTTATGTTATGTTATGTTATGCTATGTTATGTTATGTTATGTTATGTTATATTATATTATATTATATTATGTTATATTTTATTATGTTATATTTTATTATATTATATTATATTATATTATATTATATTATATTATATTATATTATATTATATTATATTATATTTTATTATATTATATTATATTATATTATATTATATTATATTATGTTATATTATATTATATTATATTATATTATATTATATTATAATATGTTATGTTATGTTATATTATATTATATTATATTATATTATGTTATATTATATTATATTATATTATATTATATTATATTATATTATATTATATTATATTATATTATATTATATTATATTATATTATATTATATTATATTATATTATATTATATTATGTTATATTTTATTATATTATGTTATGTTATGTTATATTATATTATATTATATTATATTATATTATATTATATTATATTATATTATATTATATTATATTTTATTATATTATATTATATTATATTGTTTTATATGATATGATATGATATTGATTTATATGATATTATATTATATTGTTTTATATTATATGATATTATATTATATTACATTATATTCTTTTATATTATATTATATTATATTGTTTTATATTATATTATATTATATTATATTTTATTATATTATATTATATTATATTATATTATATTATATTATATTATATTTATTATATTATATTATATTGTTTTATATTATATTATATCATATTATATTATATTATATTATATTATATTATATTATATTATATTATATTATATTATATTATATTATATTATATTATATTATATCTATGTATTAACAAACATACATTTGACTAACTTCATCTGCTACAAAAGTTACACAGCAAACCCTATTTTAATTCTCATTTTCCACATAGTAGGTGTTAAGTGTGTCAGAAAAAAACAGAGTCTTTCTGAATGACCGTACCGTCATAAAGGCACAGATGAAATGGATTTCCTCCCGAACACACAGCGCATTTACTACGACCTGAAAGCTGTAAACTGGGACGCACATAATTCACTGAAGTGCGCTTTCAATGCGAGTCAACAAGCAGTAACGCGGTATAAAACAGCCAGATAACGAGCCTCGCCGTCTGCGTTTGCCCTCTAATTACAGCTTGTTCAATGTATTCTCTGAAAATAATGCAAGCTATTTACATGAACTTCGCCACCTTTTCTCGTTCGCAGGCACTCAGTCACGCAAACAAAACAGCGCAGGCCTGGAACAGCCATTAAACCCAAGCAGCCGCTCGTTTCTTCTTCTCTGAACTGTAACAATGATTTCCACAAATAGACGATGTTAGATTGGCGCTACAGCGAACACCTCCTCCCCAATTATTACTTGACAGCTCGCTAAAATTAGTGGCGTGCTTTAACAGCTCTGCATTAGTTCGTGTACCTGTGTGATGTGATGGCGACGTCCCCCCAAAAAAGCATCTCATTTACATTTACACAGCGCAAAGCTCATGTATAAGTACAGAAACTCGGGTTTTTTGTCTCTAATGGCTCTACTTTTATTTTTTATGCTTTTTTTAAAGCGTGCGATTAACTTGACTAAAGCAAACAGGAATGAAATATAGCTAATGGACTATATCATTTAAATCTCTTTTCTTTCATATGCTGGACTGCAGTGAGGTTAATAAAAACCACAGGGTTTTGCCTTTATGAGGATTTTACCCTATAAATATATGAATTATAAAATTATTTAAAAATCTACTATAAAATCTCATGTACTGTATGTAGCACCAGCTAGGTGTATTAAGTTTAAGAAAGCGCTCCGGGTTCAATATACTAAACGCCTACAGAGATGTTGAAGGCTCCTCTGATATATTTAAATGATGTAGTGTAAATAAGGCAGATTAGAATATAAACATTTGTTGAGTTTGAATAAATTACCAGAAATAAACTCTGTGAATAATAAAACTCTTAGATAATAAATAGATAAATAAATAAATAACCTTAAGATTATTTTAAAACTTAAAAGTGTAGAACTACATTCTACTGGGTTACACGTATATTTTCAGAAATGAAAAATTATCTCAAACTGTGCTCAGACTTTTATATTTTATATAATATAATATAATATAATATAATATAATATAATATAATATAATATAATATAATATAATATAATATAATATAATATAATATAATATAATATAATATAAAACAATATAATATAATATAAAACAATATAATATAATAAAATATAATAATATAATATAATATAATAATATAATATAATATAATATAATATAAAACAATATAATATAATATAATATAATATAATATAATATAATATAATATAATATAAAACAATATAATATAATATAAAACAATATAATATAATAAAATATAATAATATAATATAATATAATATAATATAATATAATATAATATAATATAATATAATATATAATATAATAATATAATATAATATAATATAATATAAAACAATATAATATAATATAATATAATATAATATAATATAATATAATATAATATAAAACAATATAATATAAAACAATATAATATAATATAATATAATATAATATAATATAATATAATATAATATAATATAAAACAATATAATGTAATATAATATAATATAATATAATATAATATAATATAAAACAATATATTATAATAAAATGTAATACAGTAAAGTAAAGTAAAGTAAAGTAAAGTAAAGTAAAGTAAAGTAAAGTAAAGTATAATATAATATAATATAATATAATATATTATAATATAATATAATATAATAAAATAAAATAAAATAAAATAAAATAAAATAAAATAAAATAAAATAAAATAAAATAAAATATAACATAACATAACATAACATAACATAATATAATATAATATAAAACAATATAATATAAAACAATATAATATAATAAAATGTAATACAATAAAGTAAAGTAAAGTAAAGTAAAATATAATATAATATAATATAATATAATATAATATAATATAATATAATATAATATAATATAATATAACATAACATAATATAATATAATATAAAACAATATAATATAATATAATATAATATAATATAATATAATATAATATAATATAATATAATATAAAACAATATAATATAATATAATATAATAAAATATAATATAATATAATATAATATAATATAATATAAAACAATATAATATAATATAATATAATATAATATAATATAATATAAAACAATATAATATAAAACAATATAATATAATATAATATAATATAATATAATATAATATAATATAATATAATATAATATAATATAATATAATATAATATAATATAATATAATATAATATAATATAATATAATATAATATGATATAATATAACAAGTGTTTGTTGGTGGTAGATTTTTATAATTAAATAACTTTTAATAAAATATAAAAACATGTCATTTAATAACAAACTAATAACATTTTATGTTTATGCAAAATTGAGAGAAACAGAAAATTTACATTCGTAGAAATCTGAAAAAACTCAAGAATTTCAACCACTAATCAACCACCCTAGCAACACTCCACAACAAAACCATGTTCTAATAACTCTCTCCAGCAAGCTCTAAAAACAGCATCATTCATTCAATCATTCATTCATCCTTATTTATCAGGGGTCGCCACAGCAGAATGAACCACCAAAAACAGCATAATTTATAAATACATTGCTTGTCAAACATCACTGAAAATCTCTCCTGCTCTGCTGAGGAATTTAGCAGCATTCCAGCAGTCGTAACGATGTGAGTTGATAATGGTGGGCTGGTGATGGTATGGTGGCTCAGAGGGACATCACACAGCCGTCATTCTCTGACAGACACCCGCGCTAATTGTGACAGTTCACTGCTTAGATCACTGTGTGCGCCGCTAATTCAATACCCCATGCATCATTTTCTCCATTAGGATATGCAAATCAAGCCAACTCGGAACATCGCCTTCATCGCCTGCTCTGTCCACACCTCTCTCTCTCACACACACACACATTCACAAGTGATGAGAGCGCATAATATGTCAAAGGTACAAGTGGGGGAGAGGAGTTTCAGATTAGAGAAAGTGTGTGTGTGTGTGTGTGTGTGTGTGTGTGTGTGTGTGTGTGTGTGTGTGTGTGTGTGCACATGAGAATGAAGCATATGTTTGTTTCTGCAGCATATGTGTTGATGGGGACAGGTTGTTTCATACGCTGAATATTATAAAATAATTGTTGGAATAATTGTTGGAGTCTGTTGAACTTTACAGAAATTAAAGCAACAAGCATAAATGAAACAAGATTTTCAAGCGCCAACTGAAAAAAGCATCATAAATCCTCAAAATACTAGTTAATGTCCACACTTTGCCACTAACTTTCATGTATTACCAATTAATCATTCATTCAGTCATACATAATCTTTTCGGCTTTTCCCTTTATTAATCCGGGGTCGCAACAGCGGTATGAACCGCCAACTTATCCATCACATTTTTACGCAACGGATGCCCTTCCAGTCCCTTCCTGGGAAACATCCACACACACTCATTCAAACACATATACACTATGAACAATTTAGCCTACCCAATTCACCTGTACCGCATGTCTTTGGACTGTGGGGGGAAACCGGAGCACCCAGAGGAAACCCACGCAAACGCAGGGAGAACATGCAAACTCCACACAGATACGCCAACTGACCCAGCTCGAACCTTCTTGCTGTGAGGCGACAGCACTACCTGCTGCGCCACTGTGTCGCCACCAATTAATCAGTGAGTTTTTAATAATTGAAACATAATAAATGTTGGTATTTGATCAGAAATTATTTGATATGTTTAATTAAGTATAGAATAAGTGTATTTAACATCTTTAAATAGATATCCTGTATCTGTTATTTATATTTAGATATAATATTTATGTACATTACCTGATAAAAGTCTTGTTGTTGATCCCAGTTGTAAGAGCAAAAAAATCAATTACGTGATCATTTGGAAAAGTGGCAGAAGGGAGATTTTTCTGATGAATTATCACAAATACTACAGAAGACCTATTGGAACCTGCATAGACCCAAGATTCTCACAGATATCAGTCAAGTCTGGTGAAGAAAAAAAATCATGGTTTGGGGTTACATTCAGTATGGGAGTGCAGAGTGGATGGCAACATCAGCAGCCTGAGGTACTGTATCAAGAGGTATCAAGACATTTGTGCTGCCCATTACATTACAAACCACAGGAGAGGGCAAATTCTTCAACAGGATAGCGCTTCTTCTCATACTTCAAAGATCCTGAAAGCAAAGAAGGTCTAGGTGCTCCAGGATTGGCCAGCCCAGTCACCAGACATGAACATTATTGAGCATGTTTGGGGTAAGATGAAGGAGGAGGCATTGAAGATGAATCCAAAGAGTCTTGATGAACTCTGGGAGTCCTGCAAGAACACTTTCTTTGTCATTCCAGATGACTTTATTAATAAGTTATTTGAGTCATTGCAGAGATGTATGGATGCAGTCCTCCAAGCTCATGAGAGTCAGACACAATATTCATTCTTTTTCCACTGCAGCATGACTTTATATTCTATACTGGACATTATTTCTGTTAAGTGACAAGACTGAGAGTCTCCTCCATTCCATTCACTTTTACTTTCTCTCTTTTGTGGTTTAGGAAACGTGTTGTATGCACAGACATCCATTAGCCTACATAATTAATTTCGTTTGTTAAGCGCACAGATTTGTTTCAAAACTATTTTTAAATTCAGTTGTGATTTACAGCAACGGAATAAATGAACAATAATAACAAAGTGTGTTCAAAAAAACTGAGTTATATCCAAATACACATGCTATATCCATATGGTCCAAAACCTGACAGGTGGACAAATGTAAGCTTGTTTTTAATAAAACAAATATAAATGCAATTAATAAATAACACTAATAATAATAATAACATTATACCAAAGCAAATTGTCATGAATAAACTAATAAAAGACAACCCCCCCACCCCAGAGATGAAAAAGGCATGAAGGCAGTGGTTTTTATATTTATGTAGAATGTAATATTTATTTTATATTTTATTCCTTTAATTCCTTTTCATTTGTAAAGATATTTGTGTATTTCTGTACATCCTGCGTGTTTTAAGCAATGTGTAAGTGAGGTGCACAACTAACTCTGCGCTGAACTTTAGACCTGCTTTCAGCTGGTCTATTGCAGTCTATTTTAGTTCCTCAAAATAGCAACACTCCAACAATGCACCTTACCACACCTCTTATCTAGACCGAAACACCCATAAGTCAACAAAGTGGCGCAAATGGATTTGCTATTTAAACAACGTGGTGGAAAACAGGAAAATTGCTGTTGCGTTGGTCTGAAAATAGCAACATGTCGTGGAAACACGTCTTGCGCCTTAATGTGCCGGGTGTATGATAGGGTCTATTATGTCAAAACAAACTTTTATTTTGAAAGTAAATAATCTTTGTCCAACACTAATTCATTATTATTTATTATCCACAGTAATATAACTAATGTCATATATATATTTCCTTGGGCCCAGTCTGAAATAGGTTTCACAGGTAAAGCAAATCATTTCATTTGTATCCAATATTCCCATCACCTTTAGATGTGCCTTTTTATTTTGATCTTTCGAATATTATGCACCAGCTGTTCACAATAAAGCCAGTGACATGAATTAAGAAAGCAAATAGGTCATTTCTGATTTCATGCAGTCTTTACAGCTGCATTATGCAATTTCTGTGCCACCGGCTCTAACACAGCTAACAAGACAGATCTGATATCGTAGCCAACTCTTCACTAAATTAGCAACACTTCGAAAACCAGATCATTCACCCAAGAATTCAAATAGACTCTCTATTTAGTCACCCTCTTTTTAAACTCTTATGAGGATTTGTGTTTTTGTTGAACATAAAATAAGATATTTTAAAGAAATTAGCAAACTTTAACTTCCACAGAAACTGTTATATAACAGTAAAATCAGTTTCAGTACAAAACTAGTCAGAGGAAACGGCTCTAAAAAATTAGAAAACTAAACAAGCCAATCAGAAAGCAGTTTCAGGGTGTACTTAATGCTTAGGTCATTAATAATGCGACTGTTCAGTTAAGAAGAGAGGTGCTTTCGTTTAGTACAGTGGACATTGCTTAAGATTGATTGTTTTGTATTATTTTAAGTCGCTTGGGATGCAGTGGCATACAGTCAAATCTTTTGCTGAACAGATCCACCACTTTTGACTCTCATTAACTTTCATCAAGTCATTGGGCTGAAGCTGCAGCTTATGTCCAGCGGGGGTTTGCATTTTTAATAAACTATGCCAGTTCGCGTTCATTGAAAAGTAAGAATTATTAATAAACACATATGAAACAGTCCCTTAAAAAGGCACCTATGATAAAAATCAACTTTTGTAAGCTGTTTGAACAGAACTGTGTGTAGGTATAGTGTGTCCACTGCCATATAGGAGTGATACTGTATAATCACAACAAGTCTTCTTTTTTAATTTCCTGATGTTAAAATAGGACTCAAATTCCAGTGATTTTGAGGCCCACTGCAACGTGATGTAGGATTGCAGTTTTCCCGCCCACTAAATTGATTGACAGATGCCATGTCTCCATAATAGCATGTATACAAATGTCCACAGAACATTTTGCTAAGAAACTGGGATTAAAACATATGTTATAAGTCTCTGTAATCATCTGCACCTCAATAATTAATTTTATAAGTTTAAAACGGTTTTTAAACAGAGCATGTTCCTAATAAAGACAGTAAAATCACTGTTATTCTTGACCAATATAATCACCATGGCCGCATGGTGTCAGTAAACGTGCATATATGTGTGTGTGTATTGCAAATGGCATTTGTGTGAGAATCATCCTTTCAGAAAGACTCGAATAAAAACCACAAATACATCAAATAAACTTACTTGTTATGGTTGACTAGTAACCTTATTTCAGCTTCACCTGAGTCTGTCTCTATCACCGACTGCTGTTTATCTGACGTAATGCAGGAGAAGCAGACACACACGTCAGAGCGGTGGGCAGGGAGAAGCAGCTCATTTGGGTTTAAAGCCACAGGCTACAAAAACAGCTAGACTTTACTCTGACACCAAAATGGGCAGATTCTACATTATATAATAAATAATCTGATGGGTATATATAGCTGAAACTTTACAGACACATTCGGGAGACACCAAAGTCTTATCTTACATCTTGTAAAAGAGGTAAAATGGGTGCTCTTTAAAAGTGACGTCACATCTTCAGTTTTGTGCTCAGGCGCGCTTTGCCCTCATACTACAAGCATACCGCACCAAAACCCAACCGAATCGTACTCTGGCACACCTCATCCAGCTGTGCACGGTTTGGATATCCTAGTGTGAGTACACCCTCAGGTACATTTTGAAGTATGCAAACTAATTTCTTTAAACTAATTTTTTCATTTATTTATGATTTTGAAATGCATTATGGGATCTTAATCTTTCCTCCAACAACTTGTGATGTTGAAAAGTTAGAAAAAAGTGGCTTTTATTAACATTGTTAATAGTTTAAAGTCATATAATGTCTGGGTTGGCGTTGGTGTCAGTACATTTTCTGTTATTTAACAGACTTATTTCTTTATATATAGTGTCTTATCCATTATATTGATTTAAACTACTAAAATGTCAATAAAAGTCACTTTGTTAAACGACAGAGTTGAATTTTCAACATCAAAAGTCGACAGAGCAGAGATCAACATCCCATAATGCAATTCACAACCGTAAATAAACCGTAAACATCAGTAAATCACGAAATAGAGCAACTGTTAATTAACAGACATTTTTACAGCACTTGCCAACGCACGTGTTGAGCAGTTCAAACAAACAAAACAATATTTACACACTTCAGAACGTCAATATTTGAGTGTGTTGCCTCTTAACAGAATAATTACACACTTTCAAATGTCAAACCACAGAAAACAAATATGAAGAAAGCAGCATTTCTTACCCCGTGTGAAGGATATGTGAGCCAGCCCCAGTCTCCTGATATTTTAGTTGTGTCAAGGAGATTCACTGGAAAACATAAACATAAAAAATGTTCATAATTACTGGTGCATACATCCAATATATTCAGTTACTGTATATCAGCTGAAAACATGCAGCTCGTCTTCTTCAGTGTAGAAAATATTTGTTGGTTAACATTTTATTTAGTATTTTGAGCTTCTGTTTATAGAATCTTGATTTCTGTTCTGTCAACTGCTGATGCTGAAAATTCAACTCTGCAGTTTAACAAAGTGACTTTTATTGACATTTTGGTAATTTGAAACAAAATATTAAGACATAATATTAATAGAATTAAGTCAGTGAAATAACAGGAAAAGTACTGGCAGTTTATTATTTGGCTTTTTATACCAATATTTCACTTCAAACTATTACAAAGTGTCAATAAAACTCACTTTTTCATACTTTTCTTGATCAAAAGTTGTTGCAGGATCTCATAATACAATTCAAAAGCATAAATAAATAAAAAATGTACGGATTATGGATATATTTTATTAATGGATATACTTTTTATATATTTTTTTGCTGTAAAATTATGTTCTTCAGTCTCCGGCGCCTAGACTGTAGCTCTGCACAAGAAGTTGGGCCAGAGAAGAAATGATCGTGCCTAACTAAACCTGGTTTCTCTCTTGGTTTTTTCCTTCACTTTCGTCAATTGGTGAAGTTTTCTTCCTCATCCCTGGCTTGCTTGGTTTGGGACTTGCGCATCGATGGATTTGCTCTTCAGTGTTTGGACTTTCAGCAGTGAAAATGAAGCCACACTGAACTGAATTAAACTGAACTTAAACTCTGAAAACTGGACTGATACAGTTTCAATTTACTAGAACTTCTATGTGAAGCTGCTTCGACACCATCTACATTGTAAAAGCGCTTTAGAAATAAAGATGAGTTGAACTGAATTGTAAAACACGATTAGCTTCTTTACTCAAAAAGCAAGTAAACCCATTGTAGCTTATAAAAATTAAGCTGACTTAATTAAATTTTTATAATTGTAGTAGTTCATTCACTTCATACTTTTAAGGCAGGAGATTTACTAATTTTTTAAGTAAACTAATCACTTTACTGGTATATAGTGTTTAAACAGATACTACACTTCTCATTCAAACAGACCAAACTCTGACCTCCTAACATGACCTTTATGAACGACTGACATCTAATGAAGGTAATAAAACCTGTCCGCTGAAGGACAAAAAAGGCCACAAGTGTCATTCTTTAAAGACATGAGAGAAAAACCATTACATATATCCAGCTAAACGTTCAGCTAATGGCTCCTTCATCAGCCTGAAACCTTTTACGGCTCAATCAATATGACAATTTAACCCAGCGTTAAACACTAACAGCTGCTGAATAACAAATACAGAAGATGGACAAATTGGTGTTTACTGAAAGATAGTTGCCATTCAGTAATCTGATGCGATGAACTATGAATATTAATATTTATTGGTGCCTGGTAATAATGCTGTCACTGACGTTTTCGTTGTGATATGAGAAAAAAGAAGAAAATAAGTCTTGTTTTTAAAGTTTATAATGTGTCACTAAAGAAGTCGCTGAAGAAGGTCGCTGGTTCGAGTCTCAGTTTGGTCATTTGCCATTTCTGTGTGGAGTTTGCATGTTCTCCCTGGAAGAGCACCCGCTGCGTAAAAACATGTGCTGGATGAATGATATGATAAATGTATAATATAATATAATATAATATAATATAAACAATATAATATAAAACAATATAATATAATATAATATAATATAATATAATATAATATAATATAATATAATATAATATAATATAATATAATTCAAACAATATAATATAAAACAATATAATATAATATAATATAATATAATATAATATAATATAATATAATATAATATAATATAATATAATATAATATAATATAATATAATATAATATAATATAAACAATATAATATAAACAATATAATATAATATAATATAATATAATTCAAACAATATAATATAAAACAATATAATATAAAACAATATAAAACAATATAATATAATATAATATAATATAATATAATATAATATAATATAATATAATATAATATAATATAATATAAACAATATAATATAATATAATACTGTATAAACAATATAATATAAACAATATAATATAATATAATATAATATAATATAATATAATATAATATAATATAATATAATATAAACAATATAATATAATATAATATAATATAATATAATATAATATAATATAATATAATATAATTTAATATAATATAATATAATATAATATAATATAATATAATATAATATAATATAAACAATATAATATAATATAATATAATATAATATAATTCAAACAATATAATATAAAACAATATAATATAATATAATATAATATAATATAATATAATATAATATAATATAATATAATATAATATAATATAATATAATATAATATAAACAATATAATATAAAACAATATAATATAATATAATATAATATAATTCAAACAATATAATATAAAACAATATAATATAAAACAATATAAAACAATATAATATAATATAATATAATATAATATAATATAATATAATATAATATAATATAATATAATATAAACAATATAATATAATATAATACTGTATAAACAATATAATATAAACAATATAATATAATATAATATAATATAATATAATATAATATAATATAATATAATATAATATAATATAATATAATATAATATAAACAATATAATATAATATAATATAATATAATATAATATAATATAATATAATATAATATAATATAATATAATTTAATATAATATAATATAATATAATATAATATAATATAATATAATATAATATAATATAAAACAATATAATATAATATAATATAATATAATATAATATAATATAATATAATATAATATAATATAACCAATATAATATATATAATATAATATAATATAATATAATATAATATAATATAATATAATATAATATAATATAATATAATATAACAATATAATATAATACAATATAATATAATATAATATAATATAATATAATATAATATAATATAAACAATATAATATAAAACAATATAATATAATATAATATAATATAATATAATATAATGTAATATAATATAATATAAACAATATAATATAAAACAATATAATATAATATAATATAATATAATATAATATAATATAATATAATATAATATAATATAATATAAACAATATAATATAAAACAATATAATATAAAACAATATAATATAATATAATATAATATAATATAATATAATATAATATAATATAATATAATATAATATAATATAATCACTGAGCTACTGTGCCACCCCATACAAATGTTAGTCAAAGATAACAAACAAAACAAGCATAATAAATCAAAATGAAGACTTTGAAGTGGCCTAGTCAAAGTCCTGACCTGAATCCTATTAAGATGCTGTGGCTTCAATGTGGCTGAATTACAACAATTCTGCAAAGTCGAGTGGGTGAAAAACTCCTCTACAGCATAGTAACTAACTCATTACAAGTTATCAAAAACCCCAATATAATATAATGTAATATAATATTATATAATATAGGGCGCAAAGTGGCGCAGTAGGTAGTGCTGTCGCCTCACATCAAGAAGGTCGCTGGTTCGAGCCTCGGCTGGGTCTGCTGGCGATTCTATGTGGAGTTTGCTTGTTCTCCCCACGTTTGCGTGGGTTTCCTCCGGGTGCTCCGGTTTCCCCCACAGTCCAAAGACATGTGCCATAGCTCATTTGGGTAAGCTAAATTGTCCGTAGTGTACGAGAGGTGGGTTGCAGCTGGAAGGGCATCCGCTGCGTAAAACATATGCTGGATAAGTTGACGATTCATTCCGCTGTGGCGACCCCTGATTAATAAAGTGACTAAGCCAAAAAAAGAAAATGAATGAATGAATGAATACTATAATATAACCACTGAGCTACCGTGCCGCCCCATGCAAATATTAGTCAAAGATAACAAACAAAACAAACGTACCAAATCAAAATGAAGACTTTAGAATGGCCTAGTCAGAGTCCTGAACTCAATCCAATTGAGATGCTGTGGCATGACATAAAAAATGCGGTTCATACTCGGAAACAGTATAGGTGATTTTCTTTTTAACAATTAATGAAAATCATTTTAAAAAATAATATATCAATTATTACATACAATCAACAAATAAAACATGAATATTAAAATATGTTCAATTAATATTGTATTTGTATATTGTTAAAATGTATTACATAATACAGATAGATTACAGACAGATTCTAATATAATATAATATAATATAATATAATATAATATAATATAATATAATATAATATAATATAATATAATATAGTATAATATAATATAATATAATATAATATAATATAATATAATATAATATAATATAATATAATACAATATAATATAATATAAAGAACACAGCATTTATAATATTATATCTTTTTTTTCCTTATGGATGGACATAATTACAGTTTCTACAAATAAACTAGATTCTCACTGGTAGAGTAGGTGCCATATTTTCAGATACATTTCCTGTAAAACATTAGCACACATTTAAACACTAATATTCATTTCCTATTGAACAGTACAAACACACAACTGTATCCTGATGAAGCATGTAGAAGCATGTAGAAGCATACTGTTGACATTCAGTCTGCTTTATTGATGACCAGACACTCTCTTTTCAGTGTACAAATCAAAGTCAGCAAGGAACACGCTTTTTTTTCCCTGTGACTGTTTCCGAAGGCCAAATCACGCAGATTTGACCATAGTAAACTACTGGTTCTCTCCATTTGGGACTGTGATTAGGGATTTGCATGACCTGACGAGGGAAGATGTTACAGATGTGTGAGGAAACGCTCACCTGACCCACTTTTGCCCATCCCGTAAACCCAGAGACCCTGAATCTATGCTTTACATTCAGCACACCTGACTAGTTGGAAATGGGTAAACAAAGAGTCAACTTCAATTTGAAGAAATGCCAGTTGCCAGCTGGACGCGTGTCGGGCAGAGCACTAACAGATAACACAAAACATCTCCAGCGTCCCACAGGCACCACAGAGGAACACATTACCTTTGAATCACACTCCTCACACTTAGACATGACTTGAGAGCATTTGTGGCTGGACAGAATTCGGAATCGATTGGTTTTTGATTCAAATGAGGGATAGATGAACCTTTTCATCATTTGTTTGTTTGTTAGTTTGTAATTTGGCTAACCTCTGATCTGCACTTGCATGTAAATTCCACTATGAGGATTATATTTTATAAATTGTGTAAAGAGGAACATTATTGATTTAACAAATATTGATCTTATTGAAATGCTAATAACTGAACAAATACTTTACATTTATTAGAATTAATTAATTTATTAATTTATTTAAAATATTTTTAATTTTCTCTTTTTTTTTCTCTTATTTTTTAAATTTATTTATTTATTCATTCATTTATTTAAATTTATAATTTTCTTTATTTTTTCTTTTACTTAATTTAAATGAGTGAACTATTCATTCATTCTCCTTTCGGCTTAGTCCCTTTATTAATCCTGGGGTCGCCACAGCGGAATGAACTGCCAACTTATCCAGCATGTTTTTACGCAGCGGATACCCTTCCTGCTGCAACCCATCTCTGGGAAACATTCATACACACTCATACACTACGGAAAATTTGGCCTCCCCAATTCACCTGTACTGCATGTCTTTAGACTGCATGTCTTTAGACGGAGGAAACCCACTCGAATGCAGGGAGAAAATGCAAACTCCACACAGAAATGCCAGCTGACCCAGCCGAGGCTCAAACCAGCGACCTTCTTGCTATGAGGCAACAGCACTACCTACTGCGCCACTGCGTCGTCTAATGAATGAATGAATTTATGAATATTATTTTAAAAATATATATTTTTTCTTTTATATATTTAAATGAACAAATTAATTAATTTATCAATTAATGTATTTATTTATAATATTTAAAATAATATTTTCATTATTTTTTCTTTTTTTATATTATTTAAATGACTGAATTAATTAATTTATTTATTAATTTATTCATTCATAATTTATTTGTTTATTTTATATTTTTCTTTTCTTGTCATTCGTTCATTCATTCATTCATTCATTCATTCATTCATTCATTCTATGTGTATTTTAAGTTAATGTAATGCACTTTGAATTGTAATCTGTATAGTGTATAGTCACAATTCATTTAATACTGCAATTCTGTGATGTTTTCAACATTAAATGTGCCATATAATGAAAATCTGAATATGACTATAGCTGAATAATAACCGTTCAGAACATGGAGATGACATACTGTGAGCCTAAAACACCATTGCATCCACATTCTCATATAAATCCTGTAAGTTTAAAATCCCTGTGAAATACAAGCCAATTGGAACAAAACACAGACTATTAAGTTGCACGTGGTATCATTAAAATGTATGCCTCAGACAGTGTTTGATTGGCCATAAATTTTTCTAGTGAGATTACAACAATGATACCCAATAAAACTCACTATGTATGCCGGACTCTTATTTTGAAAACGGGAGAGGCAGGAAGACTAAATTTTCATGATGTAATATTAAAACAAGACAAAAAAATGATGGTTGGAATGGAATTAAGTGACAACAAAGGTGTCACACTCACATCTTTAGATTAAAGCACTACACGATGGAGGAAAAATGACAGATAATTGGTCATAAACCAAATGGGTTGTTTTTACAAAACTACATAATTTTCTAAAGGATCAAAAGACACTGAAGACAAGTAATAATGCTGAAATAGGAATAAATTACAGTTTAATTTATATTCAAATGGAAAATATTTAAATATTTCACAATACTACCGTATTTTTCATTCAATAAATGGTGAGCATAAGAGAAATAGTAGTAAATCCCGAATTTTGTATATGTTATGTGAGCATCTTTAACACAAACTACTTATCTAAACAAACCCCATTTATTTAATTTGTCATTAAAAACAAACTGAAATGAATTGAGCATTTACAGTGATGTGAAAAAGTGTTTGCCTACTTACTGATTTATTAATTTTTGTATGTTTGTTATCTTTTAATGTTTCAGATAATTGTAAATATCATTTACAAAGTGTAAATATTAGTCAAAACTTTGGAATGGCCTCGTCAAAGTCCTGACCTGAATCCAATTAAGATACTGTGGCATGACTTATTCATAGTCAAGGACTATTAGTCAAAGTGTAAATATTAGTCAAGACTTTGGAGTGGCCTAGTCAAAGTCCTGATCTGAATCCAATTGAGATCCCGTGGCACGACTTATTAATAGTCAAAGACTATTAGACAAAATGTAACTATTAGTCAAGACTTTGGAGTGGCCTAGCCAAAGTCCTGAACTGAATCTAATTGAGATACTGTGGCATGACCTTTAAAAGGCAGTTCATGGATGAAAACCCACCAATGTGGCTGAATTTAACAATTTTAAAAAGATGAGT
The DNA here is from genome assembly GCF_903798145.1 of Danio aesculapii. Taxonomy (NCBI): domain Eukaryota; kingdom Metazoa; phylum Chordata; class Actinopteri; order Cypriniformes; family Danionidae; genus Danio; species Danio aesculapii. The sequence continues at coordinate 39,473,560 of NC_079445.1, read as the reverse complement.
GGGTCAAAATTCCCCCACAGCACTGTAACAAGCTCATTGCAAGTTATCGAAAACACTTACAGTAATTGCAGTTGTTCTTGCTAAGGGTAGACCAAGCAGTTATTAGGTTTAGGAGGCATACACTTTTTCACACAGGACTATGTAGTTTTGTATTTTGTTTTCCCTTAATAATAAAAGCTGCACGACATGTTTACTTGTGTTATCTTTGATTAATATTTAAATCTGTTTGATGATCTGAAACATTAAAGTGTGACAAACATGCTAAAAAAAAAGAACTCAGGGGGCACCAGTGTAAATCAGGTCTCAAGTGAGCTCCACTTTACCTTTGTTATTTTTCATGTAAAAGCAGTGCAGTCCTCCAGAGAAGCTCTCTCATTCTGCTCATTAACAGGCTGTCCGTGGCATTTTTGTCATTATTTTAAATGTCATCACTTTGGTTAATTTTGTACTTGGAGAACTTTTTTTTTTTAGCTGGCTCTGATCTCTCCTTCTCACAGGGAGCACATGTTGTAATCAGCGGCATTAGTGCACTTGGTGATTGGACTTTAATTTGGAAAGGCTGTTTCTGATGAGAGCAGTGGGTCAGAAAGGAGGAACAGATGGCCTCTATCTCTCTTTCTCTCTCTCTTTCTCTCTCCGATTCTTTCCTTCCAAATCTTTGGCTCCTTTCTGTACATCAGTGTTATGGTGTAACTAACTAAAAGTAGCCCCCTGCTCATACACCTGTCAGTTTAAAAATGTTGGAGACATTTTGGCTATTTAAAAGTTCATTCATTCATTTTCCTTTGACTTAGTCTCTATTTCAAAGGTCGCCACAGCGGAATGAACTGCCAACAATTCCAGCATATGTTTTACGCAGTGGATGCCCATCCAGCTGCAACCCAGTACTGGGAAACACCCATGCAAACTCATTTACAGTACACTACAGTCAATTTAGTTCATTCAGTTTACCTGAAGTGCATGTCTTTGGACTGTGGGGGAAACTGAAGCACCCGGAGGAAACCCACGCCAACACGAGGAGAACATGCAAACACAGAAATGCCAACTGGTCCAGCAGGTACTCAAACCAGCGACCTTCTTGCTTTGAGATGACAATGCTAACCACTGAGCCACCCCAAAAATATTTTAAGTGCTTCTTTCATCAAACTTTAACAATTATCAAACAACTTTAAATATTAATCAAAGATAACAAACAAAATAAACATAGAACAAAAGAACAGCTTGGAGTCCTGACCTGAACCCATTTGAGATTAATAGCTGCCTGCCTTGGATGGATGGATGGATGGATGGATGGATGAATGGATGGACGATTGAATGGATGGATGGATGGTTGGATGATTGGCTGGATGGATGGATGGATGGTTGGATGGATGGTTGGATGGATGATTGAATGGATGGATGGATGGACTGATGGACAGGCAGATGGATGAATAGATGATTGAATTGATGGATGGTTGGATAGACAGATGGATGGATGGATGGATGGATGGATGGATGGATGGATGAATGGATGGATGATTGAATAAATAATTGGATGGATGGATGGATGGATGAATGGATGGTTGGATGGATGAATGTATGGTTAGATGGATGGATGGATGGATGATTGGTTGGTTGGTAAGATGGATGATGGATGGATGGATGGATGGATGGATGGATGGATGGTTGGTTGGTTGGTTGGTTGGTAAGATGTATGGATGGGTGAATAGACAGATGGATGGATGATTGAATGAATGAATGTTTGGATGGATGGATGGATGGATGGAAGATGAAGAGATGGATGGATGGATGGATGGACGGTGAGGGGAATAATACACAAATCAGAAGCTCCGGCATCTGCATGTCAAGATGACACTGCAGATAAATCACTTTCAAGGCTTTTCATCACAGATTGAACAGAGAGTGGCATGCTTCAGTCTGTGTAGCAGTATAGTTTGAGACATTTCACAGTTTTGACACTCTGACGTTTGGGAAGTCTGGTTCATTTTAGTCAAACATGTACAAACATACATGCTATAAAAATAAGTACAGTGCCCTAAAAATGTACTTATGCAAAGTGGGATTTAGGAGAATATCAGCATAAATCCTTGCCATTTTATGATGATTTTTATTGAGAAGGACAACGTATGAAAACTACAATTTGATTAAGAACCTGTGCTGACTCTGATGTTTATTGAATTAGCAATTACGTTATTATGGTCTTCAAAGATAACCGCCAGTATTTAATGCATTCATGCAAAGAATAATAAGATGATTGTGATGATTTTGGCTAAATGCATTTACAAACTTTGGATATTTATACAAATAAAATAAAGTTGGGATGGATCTTGTTTCATTACTGGATCACGTGACAGTCACGTAATTTAATTATAAATAAATGCTTTTTTTCGTAACCCATTGTTTCTTTATTTATTTGTTTATATTTTTATTACATTTTTACTTTACACTTATACATATGGACTTCAATTCTACAGAGAAAAAACTAAATGAAAGAAAGAATGAAAAATAAAATAAAATAAAACTAAATAAAACAAAATAGCAGCCCATTATTGGTTCAAATATAGACAAACCCATCACTGGGTTGTTTTTTAAATTAAATTGATATAATGTTTTTAACCCATCTGAGTGTAAAAAGCACTATAGAAATAAAGATGAACTTAATAGAATGGAATTCACTCTACAAAAATGCTGGGTTGTCATAACCCATTATCTCTTCTTTAAATATATATATATATATATATAATTTTTTTTTTTTACTTTACACTGATACTTATGGACTTCAATAATATGGAGAAAAAAACTAAAATGAAAGAAACGACAAAAATATAATTAAATAAAATAAATTAAGCAAAACTGAAATTAAAAACAAAATTACATTGCAGTAAATTAATTTTCCTCACAACTTTAATTAAAAAAAAAATAAATGCTGAGATGTCGTAACCCATTGTTTCTTTATTTATTTGTTTATATTTTTATTACATTTTTACTTTACACTTATACATATGGACTTCAATTCTACAGAGAAAAAACTAAATGAAAGAAAGGATGAAAAACAAAACAAAACAAAACAAAACAAAACAAAACAAAACAAAACAAAACAAAACAAAACAAAACAAAACAATTTAAAATAAAACAAAATAAAATAAAATAAAATAAAATAAAATAAAATAAAATAAAATAAAATAAAATAAAATAAAATAAAATAAAATAAAATAAAATAAAATAAAATAACAGTAGGTTATTATTGGGTCAAATATGGACAAACCTCTCATTGGGTTATTTTTTTTAATTAAATTTAAAAAGGTTTTTTAACCCGTCTAAGTTGTAAAACGTGCTATAGAAATAAAGATGATCTTAATATAAATTAATTCACTCTAAAAAATGATGGCTTGTAATAAATATTTTTTATTGCATTTTTACTTTACCCTTATACATATGGACTTCAATAAAATAGAGAAAAAAAATAAATAAAAGAAAAAATGAAATAAATGCAGCTAAATTGCGGTGACATGGTGGCTCAGTGTCACCTCACAGCAAGAAGGTCACTGGTTCGAATTTTGGCTGAGGCAGTTGGCATTCCTGTGAGGAGTTTGCATGTTCTCCCCGTGTTGGCGTGGGTTTCCTCCGGGTGCTCCGGTTTCCCCCATAGTCCAAACACATGCGCTCTATAGGTGTATTGAATAAACTAAATTGTCCGTAGTGTATGTGTGTGGATGAGAGTGTATGGATGTTTCCCAGTACTGGGTTGCAGCTGGAAGGGCATCCACAGTGTAAAACATATGCTGGATAAGTTGGCGGTTCATTCCTCTGTAGTGACCCCTGATGAATAAATGGACTAAGCCGAAGGAAAATGAATGAATGAATGAAGATAAACTGAAATAAAATAAAATAAATTAAGTTAAACTGAAAAAATAAAATTAAATACCACAAAACTAACCCATTATTGGGTCAAAAAACTGTGGTCATTTCCTCAATTAAACTTAAATAACATTTTTGTAACCCAGGGCTTGGGTTTGGTCATATTTAACCCAACATCAAGTAACAACAACCCAGCATTTTTCAGAGTGTTGTCAGTATGTGTTCCACATTGTGAAAATCACAGCATTCATTTTTCAATCTGCCCGTCATAAGCATTTGTATTTTTCTCCAAAGCAGTCGGTTTAGTCAAGTCATTTTCCTCCCTGACAGATTTATCACAGCAAATATTCCTCAAGTGATTTCTGTGTTTCAGCAAAACTAATCTCTACCTTTTACACTCTCTTTCTGCAGCCAATTTCATGACACAATTACACATGGAGATCCTGTCAGACATGACAAATGCCTTTCCTCAACACAACAGAATTAAGCGAACACCTTTTAAAACTACTTCTAATCTTTTGCCCCTTCAAAAAAATGTCATTTTAAAGAGTCCATCCATCAAAAGCAGAAAAGTCAGTGGCCTGTGGTGAAATAAGTTTACAGTTGCGCACAATCAGTTGCGCACAATCAGTTGCGCACAATTTTTCCACTTTCACACGAAGTTAAGTGTTCTCTGTTTGGGCTGGGCTGGTGCTTTCGGATGGAAGTGTGTATCGTGTGAGAATTGATGGAGAGGAAACTGATAGAGAAAAGATGAGAGTGTGTTAAACAATACAGGTCTGACACTGCGAAAATACGCACACAACAGCAGTACATGATAATTCAACACTGTGCTTTATGGGCTAGATGTCATCCGTTGACTATTAACTTTGGTATCAAAGCCAAATGATACTTCTCAATTTACAACAATGAAGATGAATTAAATTAAATTATATTAAAATTGCATGCATTTCATCGAAAAGGTTCAGAAGTTAGTAATTAAAAGTAAAATAAAAAAAGAAATAAAAAACATAAAATAAAACTTTATCTGTCATCAAAGAAATGTAAATATAAGTCAAAGATAACAAACAAAATAAACATAAAACAAAATGAAAACTTTGCAGTGGCCTGGTCAAAGTCCTGACCTGAATCCAATTGAGATGGATAGGTAGCAGCCTTGGATGGATGGATGGATGGATGGATGGATGGATTTTTGGATCATTGGATGGATGGATGGATGGATGGATGAATGTTTGGATGGATGGATGGATGGATGGATGAATGGATGGATGGTTGGTTGGTAGGATGGATGGATAGATGGATGGATGATTAAATAGATGATTGAATGAATGAATGTTTGGATGAATGAATGAATGGATAAATGGATAGATGGATGATGGAGAGATGGATGGATGGGAAGGGGAATGATCAGATCAGAAGTGAAATAAAATAAAATCAAATAAAATCAAATAAAAGTGATGGAAGGAAATTTTATCGTGGGTTAAAAAAATATTTTTTAATTAATCAATGGTTTAAAAAAATATTAATAATAAAAATAAATAAATAAATAAAATGTATTAATTGAGAAACACTAAGTAATAAGTCACAAATTATTTGAGACAGATTAGGAATGCATTTTAGGTTAAAATATGCATTTTTATGTTTATAACTAAATAAATAAATTAAATGATTAATGGTTTGTTAAATAAAATAATAAAATAATAAATAAAATAAAATAAAATAAAATAAAATAAAATGCATTGTGGGTTAAAAATAACTTTGAAAAATAAGATAATAAAAATATAATATAATATATAAAAATATAATAAGAATGTTTTATTAATTGAGAAACCCTTTATGTTACTGATAAAAAAAATAAATAAATAAATAAATAATAACAATAATCTTGTCTCAACACTGCAGGAACTTCTCCGCCAACAGCAAGTGATTAAGCATAATGCAGTTTGGGCTAAAAATGTAAAGCTTCTCCTAATGAGACAGGAATATGTATGCCATCCTGATGGGAATAGCAACATATTGTTTTTCATTAGTACGGGATGTATTTTTAATGAACAGAAGTGTGAAATATGCAAACGGGGGAGGAATCTACAAGAGAATTAAATATATACCTGTGTTTGTTTGTTTGTTTGTTTTCTTCTGCATTGTAATTATACAAAGCATATTTTCAAACGCTCTGAGCTGTGTTACATTTATTAATGCTGTTTTTTTTTTACAGCACTGCTCTCTAATAAAGATTTGAACAAGACCATGGCATTAAAATCTTTCTAATTTTAGTCAAAAGCATCGAATGCAAATTAGCACATAATTAATTTAAAAAATGTCTGATTTGCATATTTAAAAACATTTCACAAAACATTTATTACACCTTAATAAAACAATGTTTTATTTTATTTTACATTTTTCAGGTTTTGTTTACTCTGAACATGTATTTACAACAAAACATCAACAATAACAACAACAATAATAATAATGCTGGTTGCTAAAGCATTGCTAGGTGGTTGCTAAGGTGTTGCTAGGTGGCTGGTAGGTGGTTGCTAAAGTGTTGTTAGGCGGTTGCTAATGTGTTTTAGGTTGTTGCTAAGGTGTTACTAGGTGGTTGCTAGGGTGTTGAGTGGTTGCTAGGCAGTTGCTAAGGCGTTGCTAGGTGGTTGCTATGGTGTTGCTAGGCGGTTGATAGGTGGTTGCTAAGGTGTGGCTAAGCGGTTGTTAGATGGCTGCTAAGGTGTTTCTAGGCAGATGCTAAGGTGTTGCTAGGCAGATGCTAAGGTGTTCTGTGTAGTTGCTAGGCAGTTGCGAACATAAATTAGCATGGTTCTAGTATAAATTATCATGTTGCTAGCATGTTTCTAGCATAAATTAGCATGTTATTAGCATGATTCTAGTATGAATTAGCATGTTTCGAGTATAAACTAGCATGCTGTTAGCATGAATGTAGTATGAATTAGCATGTTGCTAGTATGATTAGTATGTTTGTTAGTCTGTTTAGTTTGGATTGGTATATTGTTGGTATGTTGTTAGTATGTCCAATGTTAAGTCAATGGCAGTTTTTTTTTTACAATGGAAGTCTATGGGACAGTTGCTAGGGTGTCGTAAGTGGTTGCTAGGCTGTGGCAAGTAAATTGAAACGTCATCAGTGATTGGAATATTGGTCGTCTGAGTTAAATGAGCCCAGCCTTAAGTCTGTGTGACAGTCTGGCGCTAAGTTATGAGGTCAGAAAGTTTGGTCCAATGTTAAGTCAATGGGACTTTTCAGAATATTCCGGATCAGTTTTCGGAAAACCGTGAGTCGGATCAGTTGGAAAAGATATAGCAATCCGAGTCAGACCAGTTTGAAGGTTTGGAGTTAGTTTGGTGTTTGTAGTATGAACGGTCTAGGAGGAGATGGGTTCTTAAAATAGTCTAAGAAGAAGAAGACGGAAGAAGAATAAGTTTATGTAGCATAACAGCATGTTGGCTTTCTCAAGCCACCATAATACTTTCTTTACATTTATATAGCGCTTTTCTGGACACTCAAAGCACTTTATACATTTTTGAGGAAATCTCCTCATCCACCACCAGTGTGCAGCATCTGAAAATAAATTTATCCCTCAAAAATGTATAAAGCGCTTTGAGTGTCCAGAAAAGTGCTATATAAATGTAAATTATTTATACAAAAAATATTGTCTTGTTTTCAGAAATAAGTAGTCAAAAATAAGCAAGTTTTTTCCTTTAACAAGCCAAATAATCTGCCAACAGGGGAAGGAAAATATTCTTGTTTATTCATTCATTCATTCATCCATTTTCTTTGGGCTTTCCCTTTATTAATCTGGGCCCGCCACAGCGGAATAAACCGCCAACTTATCCAGCACATGTTTTACACAGCGGATGCCATTCCAGCTGCAACCCATCACTGGAAAACACCCATTCACTCTCATTCAAAAAACATACACTACGGCCAATTTAGCTTATTCAATTCACCTATAGCGCATGTGTTTAGACTGTGGGGGAAACCTGAGCACCCAGAGGAAACCCACACCAACACGGGAAGAACATGCAAACCACAGAAATGCCCGAACCAGCAACCTTCCGCCATCATGTCGCCCCATTTTTAACCAACAATGGTGCATTTTTTTTGTTGTTTACTTTTATTTATTTATTTCATTTAATTCTTACTTTTGTTTATTTGTATTTATTTTATTTGTATTTATTTAATTTGTATTTATTTTATTTGTATTTATTTTATTTGTATTTATTTTATTTGTATTTATTTTATTTGTATTTATTTTATTATATTTTACTTGCTTTATTTGTATTTATTTTATTTTACTTTTGGTTATTTGTAGTTATTTATTTATATTTTATTGTATTTTTAACTTTTGCTTATTTTTATTTATTTCATTTATTATATTTAACTTTAATGAATTTTTATTTTTGGAGATTTTTGGATGACTAAAAATAAGATAGAAAGGAGTGAGTAAATATTTATTGCAGTGTATTGTTTTGTTATTATACCTATTAAAGTACTGCTATATTTGCAGCCAATGTCAATATCATAACACTACCATATATCGTAGGAAAATCTTAAGCAACAACCAAAAATTGTGATACTTATCTAAAAGAGATTAAATGAATGGTATATTTACATTTCCCAGTGATGGGTTGCAGCTGAAAGGGCATCCGCTGCGTAAAACGTGCTGGATAAGTTGGCGGTTCATTCCGCTGTGGCGACCCCAGATTAATAAAGGGACTAAGCCGAAAATAAAATGAATGAATGGTATACTCTCACTTCTTATGATTTCTTCTTTCTATTGCAATCTATTTCTTTATCAGGAATGAGCAGAATTTCAAACTCACTCTCACTCAGGAACTTCTGTGTTTGTTCCAGATGGAGCTTCAACAGATGCAGTTTTGCAAAGTACTGATGAAAGCTTTTCCATGACTTTTGATAGGCAGGACATCCATATGGCTTCTGCTCTGATATTGTATGAACAGATCACACGCATGCACGGACGCACACTCACACACACACACATACACACACACACACACACACACACACACACACACACGCCATGACAACAAAAATACAGAGTGTACTTTAATGCTTTCTTGGAAAATATCACTGTTTGTTCCTTTATGATTGTCTGTGTTCAGACAGCGATTATTCCTTCTCAGTGATGAAGTCTGTTCTGGACACACTGCATTTAATTTTTTACAGGTTTGACAAGTACATCCCATAACCCAAACAAACGAGTTAGTGCTTGTCATGTAAATTTTCACTATTTTCATTACAAAGTTTGAATATTTTTAATGAATTTATAAAATTTTCATAACTGAAAAACATTTTAAAGATAAGTCACTAATGAATAAATAAATAAATGAGATAAGTAAATAAAATAAATCACAGTCTTTATAAAATAAATACATAAAATAAATAAATAAATAAATAAATAAATAAATCACAAAAAATCTGTCTCTATAAAAATGTAAATAAATAAATAAATAAAACAACTATAAAAATAAAGAAAGAAAATAAATCACAATCTATAAATAAATAAATAAATAAATAAATAAATAAATAGGATACGTAAATAAATCACAGTCAATATAAAATAAATAAATGAATGAATTAAAATAAATCACAGTCTCTATAGAAATAAAATAAATAAATAAATGAAACAAATCACAGTCTATACAAAAAGAAATAATAAAGAAAACAAATCACAATCTATAAATAAATAAATGAGATAAGTAAATAAAAAAAATCACAGTCTATATAAAATAATTAAATAAATGAAATAAATTAAATCACAGTCTCTATAAAAATTCAAATAAATAAATAAATAAAACAAATAATAATCTCGATAAAATTTTAATAAATAAATAATACCAATCATAATCTATATAAAATAAATAAATAAATTAATTAATTAATTAAAAATTTTAAAATCAAAATCTATCAATCAATCAATCAATCAATCAATAAATGAGATAAGTATACAAAATAAATAAATGAAATAAAATGAATCACAGTCTCTATAAAATAAATAAACAGATAAAATAAATAAATAAAATAAAATAAATCACAGTCTCTATAAAAAATTTAATAAATAAAACAAATGAGTCTCTATAAAAATTTTAATAAATAAATAAATAAATCACAGTCTATATAAAAATAAATAAAGAAAGAATAAATGAAAACTATAAATGTCCACAACTATCTATCATTATTATTATTTTTATTTTTATTTTTATTATTATTATTATATCATTATTTATTATTATCCACTATTATCTATCTTATTTATTATCTATCTATTTAAATTTTCTATTAAAACCTATAATAAATAAAAATGACAACCCAGATATTTAACAAATAGTATATAATGATGTAAATCAATTTTAGAGTAAATGTAGTACTATACAAGATTTAATTTTCAATCTTCAAATACCGCATTAAGATACAGGATGAATTAAAGTGACAACCCAAATAAAATATAAAAAAGTTAACTTTAGGATTATTATCTTTCAATAAAATAAAATATTCCAAGTATCAACCAATATAAAAAAAAAATGACACAGAACACAGAAAACAGGAAAAATAACTGTAAACAAAAAAAAATAGACAAAAATAAAATAAAACTAAACATTTATAAGCAATAGAACAAATGAAATGAAAGAACAATAATAATAAACAATGTTGACCGGCATTATATTATGCAATCAGAAACTGAAGTGGGGAAAAACAGACTGGTTACCAAACAGGTTGCCAACTAAACAAGTTAAACTAATAAAGTTGTTGTTTTCAGCAGTCTAGTTATCCATCCTCTCAATACACCAGCACTGATAACAGCCAGTTTCACATCAAGACTGCTAACCAGGAGGCTGATCTGACAAATATTGTTTTTCCATTATAATTAAGTCGACTGTGGATCTCTGTGTGCCAGCGCTTTTGTTTCTGAGGCGGAAAAGCGGCCATTTCTCTCCGTCTGAAAATGACACATCCTTTCAACACTTCACAAGGAGAACAACAAAGGTAGGACGTCTGAACACCCTTGCGCTCGACGGAGAGTCACCAAAACAACATTCACTTTCAGCTCATCATCTGAATGCTCCAGGACTTGTTTCATGATCCATACTCAAGACTCTTAGCTCAGAAACACATCACGGTCATTAGATCGCCACCGTTCGAGAATCCGTGGAGAATTTTAGACACAGCACTGCTTCTGTCAGCTGTAATGAATTGCTGATGGTGTTCAGAAATAAAGAAACGACAAATCAAGAATCAATTCTGAGACACTGAGAATGAAGAATCAATTCTGCGACACTGACAAGAATCAATTCTGAGACACTGAGAATGAAGAATCAATTCTGAGACACTGAGAATGAAGAATCAATTCTGAGACACTGACAATTAAGGAGCAATTCTGAGACATTGAGAAGCAAGAATCGATTTTGAGACATTCACAATCAAGGATCAATTCTGAGATATTGAGAAGCAAGAATCGATTCCAGAAACTAAGAATCAAGAATCAGTTCTGAGACATTGGGAATCAAGAATCGATTTTAAGGCACTGAAAATCAAGAATTGATTCTGAGACATTGAACATCAAGAATCAACTCTGAAACATTAAAAATCAAGAATCAATTCTGAGACGTTGAGAATCAAGAATCAATTATGGGACATCGAACAGCTAGAATCAAATCTGAGACATTCAAAATAAAGGATCAATTTTGAGATATTGAGAATCAAGGATCAATTCTAAGACATTGAACATCAAGAATCAATTCTGAGGCATTATGAATCAAGAATTAATTGTGAGACACTGAGATTTAAGAATCAATTATGATATATTGATAATCAAGAATTGATCTTAAGACAAGAATCAAGAATCGATTCTAAGATATTGAGAATCAAAAAACGATTCTAAGACATTGTGAATAAAGAATCAACTCTGAGACATTGCGAATCAAGAATCGATTCTGAGACATTGCGATTCAAGAATAAATTCTGAGACATTGAGAATTAAAACACAATTTTGAGACATTGAACATCAAGAATCAAGTCTGAGACATTGAGATTTAAGAATTTATTCTGAGACATTGAGGATCAATAATTGATTCAGTAACATTAAAAATAAAGAATTGATTTTGAAAAAAATCAAGAATTAATGTTGAGACATTGAAAATCAAGAATAAACTCTGAGACATTGAGAATTAAGAATCAATTCTGAGACATTAAGAATCAAGAATCAATTCCTTGAAACTGAGAATCAAGAATCAGTTCTAAGACATTGAGAATCAAAAATTGATTCTGAGACATCGAGAATCAAGAATCAATTCTTGAACATTGAACATCAAGAATCAATTCTTGAACATTGAACATCAAGAATCAATTCTGAGACATTGAACATCAAGAATCAATTCTTGAACATTGAACATCAAGAATCAATTCAGAGACATTGAACATCAAGAATCAATCCTGAAACACTGAACATCAAGAATCAATTCTGAGACATCAACGATGCCCAAGGACTCATTTCATGATCCATACTCAAGACCCTCTCCTCAGAAACACATCACAGTCATTAGATCGCCACTGTTTGAAAATCCGTCTGCTTTTAGACACAGCACTGCTTCAGTCGTCTGTAATTAATTGTTGATGGTGTTCAGAAATAGAGAAACGACCCTCAACTATCTGCTCTCCTCTGCGCTTCACACTTCAACTCTTTTGATTTGAATCATCTTCTAGGATGTTTCAAAAAGCAGAGTCGATTCTGAGACATTGAGAATCGATTTGATTCTGAATCAAGAATTGATTCTGAGACATTGAGAATCAAGAATCAATTTTGAAACGTTGAAAATCATGAATCAATTCTGAGATGTTGAGAATCAAGAATCAATTATGGGACATCGAACAGCAATAATCAAATCTGAGACATTCAGAATAAAGGATCAATTTTGAGATATTGAGAATCAAGGATCAATTCTAAGACATTGAACATCAAGAATCAATTCTGAGGCATTATGAATCAAGAATCAATTGTGAGACACTGAGATTTAAGAATCAATTCTGAGACACTGATAATCAAGAATTGATCTTAAGACATTAAGAATCAAGAATCGATTCTGAGATGCTGAGATTTAAGAATAAATTCTGAGACATTGAGACTAAGCAGGAACTCATTTGCATTTAAAGGTACAGCACATCCAGTACACCCAGCTTGAACCCATAACTTGGACAAGCTGTAGCAAATGATCTGTAGTGTACTTTTAGCTAAAACGTCTCACACACACATTCTGGAGACACTCGTGATGTATTTAAAATCACATGAAAACTTTCAGAATATATCCCCTTAAACTATTTTACTTTTAATAAATCATAAATCATGGCTATACACTACAGGTTCACTAGCGCTTCATATTCATCAGTTTTTAGTCACAGCAGTACTTCAGAGAACTGTAATGAATTGTTGATAGCGTTCAGAAACAGAGATACGACACACGTCAGTCTGTGTGCAGACGCCTCACACTTCAATTATTTCAGCAGGTCTGTCTAATGGCTCAGTTTACAGCGGCCTGAGATGAAGAAGACCCGGAGAAACACGAACACGAGTCTCTCTGTCCGTCCCTGGAGGAAACAGTGGCACCAGTGTCCACACCGGCCGTCCTCAGGGACTGTTTGCTCACTTGTTTGCTGGAGGGGTGGAAAGACCTGCAAAGCTATTTTTGGGATGAACGGAAAGCACAGCACAATTCTATGTGGAACATCCAGCATTGCTTCAGTTAGTTAGTTAGTAGCAGTAATGAGCTAGGGATTCATGTTCACTAGTTTACAGGGGGTTTAGAGGGTTGAGAGCCTCTGACAAAAGTTCAACTCAAGATTCAATCAAATCACAATGGATTAAATCAAGTCTTGGCCTATTTTCCTAAACAAACCCTCTGCTGGGTTCCACACAATTACTTCATGTTGTTCAAACACAAATCACTGAAGTTAACTTAATTGTTTTTACAAATTTAAGTGAATTGAACATAAAACAATTGAGTTGTCCTCCTCCCCCCCAAAAAAACCCCCCGCAAGAATTGTGTTGTTTCAGCTCATTTTAAATAAGTAGTTTGAACAACCAGCAAAGAAAAAAAATTGAGTGTATGCAACTAGTGATAATTTATTGTGTTGTTAATATTTCTACATTAACAGCGTTTTAATTTTCATCAGTCTAAAAATATAATATATTATTATTTAAATTAAATTACTTCTGCTTATTAACCGAAAAACAAAACTATGAAGAATACAAAATGAAATTAAATACCAATTATCAAATAATATAATACACTGTAATGTTGGGTTCCTCACAATCAATTTGTGTTGGGACAACATGAAGGAATTAAGTTCACTTATTCGTTTTTTACAAATTTAAGTGGATTGAACTTAAAACCATTAAGTTGTTCCCCAAAAAAACTCAAGAATTGTGTTGATTCAGCTCATTTCAGTTAAGTAGTTTGAACAAGCAGCAAAAATATTTTTGCAAATATAGTTGAAGTCAGAATTATTAGCCCCCCTTGAATTGCAAGAAAATTTTCACATTATGTCTGATAATATTATTTCTTCTGCATAAAGTCTTATTTGTTTTATTTCGGCTAGAATAAAGAAGTTTTTAATTTTTCAAAACCCATTTTAAGGTCATATTATTATTAAGCCTTTAAATGTCACTTTAAGCTGTATAGAAGTGTCTTGAAAAATATCTTGTCAAATATTATTTACTGTCATCATGGCAAAGATAAAAAAAATCTGTTATTAGAAATCAGTAATTAAAACTATTATGTTTAGAAATGTGTTGAAAAAAATCTTCTTTCTGTTATCAGAAATTGGGGGAAAAAAAACGGGGGCTAATAATTCAGGGGGGCTAATAATTCTGACTTCAACTGTAACTAGTGATGATTTATCGAGTTGTTAATGTTTCTACACATACAATAACATTTTTGTTCATCTAAAAAATGATATAATATTATTTAAATTAAATTACTTCTACTCTCATTAACTGAAAAACCAAACTATAAAGAATACAAAATTAAATTTAAATTAAGTTTGCTGTTTGTCCAAACAACTTATTTAAAATCAGCTGAAAGAATGTAATTCTAGAGCTTTTTGGAGGACAACTTAAAGGTTTTATCAGTGTTTAGACACATATTTACTACTAAAAATTTTCCAAGACTTTTCCAGAACTTTCAAGTAAATTTCCATGACCTTTTGATTCATGTAATGTCTACATGGTAAATAATAAGAAAAACAATGCCCGTTCAAATTTATTACAGCATCACAGAACACACAACAATCTATTTTGTTTAACTTTGTTTTTATATCTATGTAATATTGATTTTGATAATGCATGCACTGCACTAATAATGTGAAAGCATGTTTTTGGCCAAGGACAGAAAATAAGTAAAGACAACTAACTTATATTTAAGTTAGGGCTGCACAATATATCGTTTCAGCATCGATATTGCAAAGTGTTTATCCGCAATAGTCACATCGCATGATATGCAATGTTAGGATTATAGTTTAATATAGAGTTTAATCATAATGGAGTAAAAGTTTATCATCTGCATGCATTTTTAAGGAGATAGTTCACCCAAAAATGTTATAATTATCAGAATATTGAATACCTGAAAACTATAATTCTCTTTTATATTTACTATATTTTATTTATCTATGCTTGTAATTTATTTGTTATATATTATTCGAGATTCACTCCCCTACAAAATGCCCCCAATCAATCCAAAGAAACCTGTTAAATCATCTGGTGAAATACATCGCAATATACATCACAGAAATACAAAATATGGTGATGTCAGATTTTTCCTATATCGCACAGTCCTAATTCAAGTGTACAGATAGTTGTTAAATTAAGTTCCATGACTTTTCCAAAACTTTGTGGGTTTTTCCTGTTTTTACAAAACCTTTCCAGGCCTGGAAAATGCCATGTCAAAACTCCATGACTTTTCCAGGTTTTCCATGACTGTATGAACCCTGTTTTATGTTCAACTCAACTCTCAACTCAACTCAACTCAATTTATTTCTATAGCACTTTCAACAAACCACAATGGGTACCAAAGTGCTGTACAAAAAACACATGAAACGCATGCAAATATACACAAAAACCAAAATACATAAACTCACATCACATGATTAAAAGCTAAAGAAAATAAGTGTGTTTTCAGTGACCTCTGAAAAGACTCAAAAGTTGGAGCTGTTCTTAAGGAGAGTGGAAGATCGTTCCAGAGTCTTGGAGCTGCTACTGAGAAAGCTCTATCACCTCGACATTTTAAGCTTGATCGTGAAACTTGCAGATAGAGATCCACTTAAATTTGTAAAAGCTAACCTAATTCATTAATGTTGTCTTAGCTCAAATCGATTGTGTGGAACCCTGTATGGTAGGAAGACTTTTTAACAGTGTAAAACAAGACAATTTAAACACACTTCAATTTAAAAGGTTAAAATCCTTAAAATGAACACACGTTTAGGCATTATCATCAGGATTGATGTTGTTAAAGAAATCTATGCCACTTACTGTGTATTAAAAATATTAATTAAAATATGTACAGTTACGATGTATTATTGACATTTATTTAAACAGATGCACAAAGGTTAAAACTCCTTCCTATTTTCCACCTCCAGTTTTCTCAGCCTGACAAACATAAGCCTGATTTCAGACACACAAAAAAACAAACATTTGACTAAATCAGTAAATCCTTTACAGCAATGCAGACTTTCTCATATAGCATTATGTCAGGATAAGTCGCGACACAAGTCTTTCTCAGATGAACAACGATAAGTCTTTTCTGACAGCCACAGATAGACATATTTTAATCCATATAAAAGGCTTTAGTGTTGGGCTGCCATTCATCGGAAGCACTGAGGTGAATCTATACACTCTGATAGCATTTAATGGAAATAAGTCCAGCACAATGGAGAAGATACTAAACGATGGCTCACTGATATTCGCTGGCGCCAATTTCGTGAAATGACAAGACACGCCCGACTGAAAATAAGAAATGCGTTTCAATACCACACATGACATTATGACACTTCTCTAAAAATAAACACCACCAAAACGTGTCGCTTGGAAACAGAGATTATTTCTTTCATCACCTATAACCTGATTTCACATAGGTTTAAAGGCCTGAGGAAAGTGTGTTTTTGTAAGTAGACAAGTTTCCCGCTGGTAATTATTTAACATACCAAGTCTCACTTAGACCTCTATTAAAGAGCCCTTATTATACATTAAAAAAGGGTCATATTTTTGGTTTTAAGGGTCTCCAACAACAGGCTGATATGCATGCAAGGTCAAAAAACTCTTATAATATGTATTTATTTTTACCTAATTATCCCAGCAACTCCCATATGATTAGTTCAGTGATTAATTTGTTCCCAAACTCCTCAATTGGTTGATTGGTCGACAGCGTTCAGCGCGAGACTGAGTGAAATGGCCACCACGGCTTATCAACAATATTGAAGTATATTGAATAGCCATCTCTCACCACCCTCCCATTTTGTTTTTTAACCCTGAAAACTCCCGTAACTCCCCTACCCCACCCCACCCCGGTCCTGCGCATTTAGGTTCTTGCCTGTGAAACCACCGGGTTGCCGACATTAGTACAGGATCCGATCGCAGGCCGAAACACGCTTTATAGTAGTTACTAACAACACAGTAAACCATACCCGGTTCTCAACAGTGTTATTCAGACATCTCACCCCGAACCTAACCCCCAAGTCTCAAGTTGGCAGGTATGTGTGTAAGGCCAATGCAGTTAAACACCAGCATACTGCTCTATTCTTAACCATAAGTAAAACAGTGACACACATTCAGTATTAATCCACACAGTGGCAAAAGATTAACTATTTTGAACCTTGACAGCCGAATGCATGTAGGAACAGCTGACCGTGGCCAAAGCAATGGCAAACGGCAGTAGAACGCGAGCTCACAAACGCATTTAAATCCGTAAACAAAGCGGCACACGTCGCGTTTTCAACGTGGCTTTAGACGCAATATGAGAATATAAAGAGTTCACCAGATACAGTACAAGTAGTTACAAGTAGCACATAATTTGCAAGCTTGAGAAAACAAGGAGGCAGCCAAATCAATCGCACTTACTTAAACTTGTGAAATGGAGGAAGAAACTGGTCCATGATCGGCTGATCCATGTACTGACAAAGTCCCTTCCATAAATAATCTTTTCTGATCCTTCCTTTAACAAACAGCTGACGAATGCCTTGTTGTGAGCGTGTAGATTCCAGAAGCACTCGAACAGCACAAGGCTGGGCTATAATGCTGAGGTATTTTTGCAAAAATAAGCCTCAACCACTGACTCTTCACAGTTTCATCTTTGAGTAGAGAAAATAACACTAACTTTCCCCTCACACTTCCAATAATATCCAGCTGAGCACAGCGTCTTCATGACTTGATTCAACTGGCGTCTGCTACAGTGTTTGTCTTCCTCTTTTTCTTTGCTATGGTGTTTGTGGGCGGGGCTGCAGGTTTAAATTTTCCCGGGTTTTCGCACACAACAATTGGGTGTGGCTTAAGTTTCATATCGACGTCACACCAAAACGACTAAAGACTCGTTATCAAGATGATTCATTTGAAGCACTATGAGTCGACTCTTTTATAAATGAATCAATAGTTTTAAACACTGTGCACTTTCTGATTTAAGCCTTAGCTGGATGTTTCACTTCACTTAGAGCTGTGTTACACACTACATGGATAGTCATTCTCAAAAAAAACATAACAGGGGCTTTTTAAATCTACACAATTTCTCCAATAATCTGAGTCTGAAAGGTCAGAGTCTGTAAGACTTTCAGTCAAGTCATTGCCAACTATTGCCAAGTCAATAGTTAATAGTCAATGTTCAATAATAATAATCATAATAATAATATAATAATCATAATAATAATAATAATAATAATATTCAATAATAATAATAATCAATAGTCAATGTTTTTTTTTTAAATCACATTTCATTGAAAGGGCACCTATTTTACCCCTTTTTCAAAATTAATATAAGTCTTTTGTGTCTCCAGAATGTGTCTGTAAAGTTTCAGCTTAAAACACCCATCAGATTATTTATTGTACCTTTTTAAAACTGGGATATTTGAGCTGTTAGGACATTGCAGCTGTTTTTGTTGCCTGTGTCTTTAATGCAAATGAGCTAGTTCTACCTGCCCACCATTCCCACATGCGTGTCAGAACAACTTTTCACCCTGATTAGATCTCGTTGTGATCTAATCTCGCGAGATCTCGTCCTACGAGACCTTGTCACATCCCAAGATATGACATTTTTCTAAAAGTAAACAACACCAAAACCTGATGTCTCTTGGAAAAAGAGATTATTTCTTTCATCACCAAAATATAATCTGATTTCGCACAGGCTTGAGAAAAGTGTGTTGTTTAAGTAAACAAGTTATTTTTTTCGCCGGTAATTATTTAACATACCCAGCTTCCCTCAGACCTCTATTAAACCTACGTAATTTCTCCAATAATCTGGGCCACAGAATAAATAACTTGTTGTATGCTGATGCAACGAGGTGAAAGTGTTATTAAATATTTTTTTACCCCCTTCAAAATGAGCTGCACTTCTCTCCTTCAAATAATCTTTATTAATTTCTCCGCCTTCCATAGCATCTACGCTTGCTTTAAATGATGAAGTTATTCGTCCCTTTTTAATGTGATGAATGTGCGAGCGCCAAGCATCAATAACATTGCGGATGTGGAGACCTCACCACCACGTTCACCCCATCGCCGAATTAGGTTAAACCTTTGATTTATGTGCAGATTACGAGCTTTAAAGTACATTTCCACCATGAAAAGAGAGGGAGAAATCCATCACGGAGGATCAGACGGAGTTTCGGGAGCGCTAGATCACATTGTTTTGAGTCGTGACATGGAGGAGAGAAAAAAAAGAAACCGTCTCCACTCAAAATATTCCCCAATTCAATCTCACACACTCATCAAAAGCACTTGAAGAGTGTCCAAAAAAAGACTAAACGTGACTTGATGTCACAATAAATCTGTATTTAGACTCAAACAGGTCAATGACAAAATAAGGACAACATATGATGAACACAAGAAAAAATATGCTAATAAATAAACTCGTAGAAGGTAAATGAAGGTATTCATGATGATTTTATAGAGCTAAGGAGCACTTTAATCAAGACTCTAAACATGTCAAGTGTTATAACAAAACAGGTTAAAACAACAGTCATGTGGCTCAGTGGTTAGCACTGTCAACTCACAGCAAGAAGGTCGCTGGTTCGAGTCCCGGCTGGGCCAGTTGGCAATTCCATGGCATTACTGACACACGCTATAAGTGAATTGAATAAACTAAATTGGCCGTAGTGTATAAGTGCGTGTGTGTGAATGTGAGTGTATGGGTGTTTCCCAGTACTGGGTTGCGGCTGGAAGGGCACCTGCTGCATAATACATATGCCAGAATAGTTGATGGTTCATTCCACTGTGGCAACCTCTGATATATCAGAGACTAAGCCGAAGGAAAATTTATTAAGGAATATTTAGACACAAAGGTGGAGAGAAAGAGAGAATCGGGAAAAGTATGTGAGTCAGTGGGATGGCAAAACGAGTCCACCTTGGGACTGGGTCAACCTAGAACCTAGTGTGATCGCCTGTTTTAAATGCCGGATCAAAAATAATGCATTTAAAAATTATAGTACCTGATAATATTGCAAAAATCATTTTTAATGTGTCACTTTTTTAATCAGAGTATCAAATAGGGCAACGCGATGGCGCAGTGGGTAGCACAATCGCCTCAGCTGGGTCAGTTGGCATTTCTGTGTGGAGTTGTCGGTTCATTCCGCTGTGGCGACCCCTGATTAATAAAGGGACTAAGCTGGAAAGAAAATGAATGAATGAATAAGATTAATTTCTAGGTATGTATATACACTCACCGGACACTTTATTAGGTGCACCTGTCCAACTGCTCATTAACGCAAATTTCTAATCAGCCAATCACCAGTTCAAACCGAGCACCAGAATGGGGAAGAAAGGTGATTTAAATGACTTTGAATGGTTGTTGGTGTCAGACAGGCTGGTCTGAGTATTTCAGAAACTGCTGATCTACTGGGATTTTCATGTACAACCATTTCTAGGGTTTACAGAGAATGATCCGATGAGAAAATATCCAGTGAGC
Source organism: Danio aesculapii (assembly GCF_903798145.1). Classification (NCBI taxonomy): domain Eukaryota; kingdom Metazoa; phylum Chordata; class Actinopteri; order Cypriniformes; family Danionidae; genus Danio; species Danio aesculapii. The sequence goes on along the minus strand of NC_079445.1, from coordinate 39,452,521 downwards.
GGCAGTTCTGTGGGCACAAATGCCTTGTTGATGATGGAGATCAAAGGAGAATGGCCAGACTGGTTCTAGCTGATAGAAAGGCAACAGTAACTCAAATAACCACTCTTTACAACAGAGGTCTGCAGAAGAGCATCTCTGAATGCACAACTCATCCAACCTTGAGGCAGATGGGCTACAGCAGCAGAAGACCACACCGGGTGCCACTCCTGTCCGCTAATAACAGGAAACTGAGGCTACAATTCACACAGGCTCACCAAAATTAGACAATAGAAGATTGGAGAAACGTTGCCTGGTCTGATGAGTCTCGATTTCTGCCGCAACATTCGAATGGTAGGGTCAAAATTTTGTGTCAACAACATGAAAACATGGATCCGTCCTGCTTTGTATCAACGGTTCAGACTGCTGGTGGTGGTGTATTGGTGTGGGGGATATTTTCTTGGCACACTTTGGGCCCATTAGTACCAGTTGTGCATCATGTCAACCCCACAGCCTACCTGAGTATTGTTGCTGACCATGTCCATGCCTTTATGACCACAGTGTACCCATCTGCTGATGGCTACTTCCAGAAGAATAACACACGTCATAAAGCGTGAATCATCTCAGACTGGTTTCTTAAACATGACAATAAGTTCACTGTACTCAAATGCCCTGCACAGTCACCAGAACTTAATCCAATAAAGCACCTTTGGGATGTAGTAGAATGGGAGATTCACATCATGGATGTGCAGCCGACAAATCTCCAGCAACTGCGTGATGCTATCATGTCCATCTGGAGCAAAATCTCTGAGGAATATTTCCAGTACCTTGTTGAATCAATGCCACAGATCATTACAAGTAAGGTGTACCTAATAAAGTGGCCGGTGAGTGTTTAATTCTTATGAAAAACAAATCTTCAAAAGTTGTCTGTTCTGACAAAACTTAATCCTGATCTAGTGCATTTAATCGCGACTGCCAGTGTTTTTTTTTATGTTTGGGACTAAACCTAATCCAATTATTTCAAACCAGATTAGCTCGTTCACTTAAGACCGGCCTGATCTCCAGTTTGACAGTGTCTTTCTGCAGGGTGAGGAATAAGCGTTTGAGGACACACAAACATACACAGGAGTTCTGGTTCTCCATCACATGGAGCTGCATCTGGTCAGCGTGACAGAAACAGTCCCTCCGGCTCCAGCACTAGATTGTCACGGCACGAGCATCGCCATAAAGTTCAACACAGGCATTCATTTGTGTCTGCTGTGGGCCACTCCATTTTACACTACACCGAAACGCCATCTATCTCCTTTCGTTCTAGCACTTTCCCTCTCCATCTCCTTCCTTTCCACCTAAAAAAACAGCGTCAAGAGGCTGTTTTTTCACAGTGTCGCGCATCGGGCAGAGAGCAAATTGCATGGACTGACACATCGTTTCATTATAAGGTCATGCATAGAAATGTGGAATGCATTTAGCAAGAGCAAATAACAGATTCATATGCAGGGCTTGACATTAACACTTGTCTGAGGGGGGGGATGGGGGGATATTTTTGAAGAGGCAAGTAAAAGGAAATCATCCAAACCAAACAGGTAGACTGAGTAAAGGGTCATGGAACCCTCTTTTACAGTACTTATTATCACCACAGTTTAGAAAAATACTGCTCAAGTGGACGTGGTAAAGTTGTGGAGGGAGGATATGGAAGGCTATAAAAGTCTTAAAATACTGCGGTTTTTTTATATATGTTAAACCGTTTGGTTTTAGCATTTTTAAAACCATTCAGCCAATCTGCAGGTCTGGCGGGAGCACTTTTACCTTAGCTTAGCATAGATCATTGAATCAGATTAGACCATTAGCATCTCGCTCCCAATTCTCCAAAAAGTTTCGATAATTTTCTTATTTAAAGCTTGACTCTTTTGTAGTTATACTGTATAGTAATATGAAAGAAAATTGCTATTAGGCGGCCCGGTGGCTCAATGGTTAGCACTGCTGCTTTACAGCAAGAAGGTCACTGGTTCGAGTCCCAGCTGGGCCAGTTGGCATTTCTGTGTGGAGTTTCCGTGTTGGCATGGGTTTCCTCCGGGTGCTCCGGTTTTCAATAGTATCTGGATGCAGCCTTTATGATGCAAGCTGAGATTGCATCACTCAGCGATGCAATGTCAGACACAATGCACTCAAATGGAGCGAGTGACGTCATTGTGAGCGGTAGGGTTAGGGGTGGGGTTAGGTGAGCCCATTTAAAATCATTGGATGCGGCTCAGATTGCACTGCAGCAGGTCTGCATCCAGACCCCTCTCCCGGTTTTCCCCACATCTGGGTTCATTCCACTGTGGCAACCCGTGATAAATAAGGGAATAAGCCGTAGGAAAAAGCATGAATGAATGAATGAATGAATGAATGAATGAATGAATGAATGAAAAACAATGGCGTGTTAATACCTGTTAACACTCCCGCTTTTCCCAGGAGTCTCTTGTATTTTAGACCCATCTCCCACCACCTTCCCATTTTGTTGTTTCTCCTGGAAAACTCTTGTAACATGCCAGTAGCCAGGAGGGGTTCGGGTGGTTTAAACAACCCACCCCTATGGCCAAAATGTCCAGAATTTGTCTTAATTATTTTATGTAATTTATATATATATATATATGTGTGTATATATATTATAAAGTGTAATTTTAAAAAACTATGGCCAGTAATTCAAATCCCATGGAGCCTCAAAGCCACAATAATGTGACATGAGTCATGTGACATAACCGAGCGGTAACATTTGAATCTTTGATGGACATCCTTATTCATACTGTGCAACGCTATGGGTCGAAACGATAATGATACTTACTTCCTTACAGATAAGAATCTGGCAATATTTTTGATTTACTAGACCCATTAGCTGGGACGTCCTGTATATTGGGCATTAATGATTTGTTCCGTGACCTATCATTCCCTATTTTTGCCATTAAATCTTTTGAAAATAACTGTCCACTGAAGGCTTTACTACCAAGTGTTTCACTTCACAGCAAACGGTGCTAATACCGTCACGTCTGTGTTTTTGAGGCTGTTTATACCTGGTCACTTCATTCGTTTTATTCTCATCAGATATAAATCCGATCACTCGGACAACTCCCGAAGTTGGTCTGGGACACATTCCAGACAAATTAGACAGAGGTCTAATTATTTGTTTTTAGACAAAATTAATTTAAATAAAATAAATTATGATCTGGAGAAAATCTGACCTGCAACTGTTTAGTGATCCACACACTTGGTGCGCTTCTACAGCCAAACAAATGATATTAAAAACACATTTACTATAAGCTTAAAACATGTGTGAACGAACAAAAAGCCTAAGTAAGAATTTCGCATGCCATATTATATGAAAATGTTTGAATAATAATGTCTGTTTGAATATAAGTCACCTGTTAAATATTCAAGCATGTGGTTCTGTGATGAACAAGCACGGATACAATCTGAATATATTTATAAAGCACTCTAAAAGTTAAAATTATTATCATCAATATTGTGCATATTGATTATCATAACATATTGCATTATTGAATATCGCTAGATGTCCACCATGTGTGTTTGGACTGACAAAAATTACACATGATCTTAGTAAGCAACTTGACAAAACAGTCATTTATGTTACTGCAATGCACTGTTAATGCACATGATTATAGAAGACAAGCTAATCCAGCACAAAATACTAAAAAACGTCACCAAAATGTTGTATTTAAACTTCTGAATCAAATACAAAATGTTGGGGAAAAAAATAAAAAAAAGATCCACTTTTAGACAAAAAGACCCCCCCACCCCCCTTTCACTAGGCTGGCTACAAGCCTGTGTAATTTCACACCATCCCCGGTCCTCAGCTTTTTGGTACAGTCGCCAACTTTGGTATAGTATCCAATCGCAGCAGCTGCCCGAAACCCAGTCCATAGTACAGTTACTAACACCACAGTAGTTACTAACCCAGTTCTCAGCTGTGTTATTCAGACAAACAACCCTTCCCCTACAAAATAAGTTATTTTGAAAAAAAGTTAAAAACCTGTAACCATTAACAAAAGAGGTCTGAGACAAGTGTAGCTTCAGTAAATGATGACAGGATTTTCAGTTTTGCGTGAACTATCCCTTTAAATGAATCAGCTGAATCAATGATTCAGTGACTCACTTAAGACCTCTAAGCGTCAATGAACAGTCCATGAAATGATGATAAACAGTAAATGCCACATCAGAGTCCGTGTTTTTTCTGCACTGCAATGATGGATTTTATTAAACCAATTTAACTTGATTGATAACAGCCCTATAGTGTCTTATTGAGTCGTTTTATTGGATTTAATAATACATTTAAGAACTTGACATGAAAGATGATGCATGCATTCAATCCGCTCAGGGGAATATTCTGTATTCTTTATGCATGTTAAAAAATTATTGTAATGAGACAGAAGTGACAAATATGCTTATTTAAATAAGGGAGAGCTGATGTGAATATTGCTTTCGAATAAATTACACTGTAAAACCCAATAAGTTAAGGTAACTCAAATGTCATTTGAGGAAACCGATTGCAACAAATCATTTAAGTTCAAAAACTAATCCTAATGAGCACTGTGAACTTAATCCATTTGAGTAAACGAAGCAATTTGAGCACAGTAAAACCCAATAAACCCAAGAGAACTCAAACCAACTGAGTACTGTAAAACCCAATAAGTTAAAGCAACTCAAACCGTTTGAGGAAACCCATTGCTCCTAACCCTTTGAGTTAAAAAAACAAATCTATATGAGTACTGTGAACTTACTCCATTTAAGTTGAAGCAATTAGGTATTTAATTAACTCATTACCTTCAACACTGAGTTTAAAACTCTTTTCAAATGAGTAGAATTAACTTCCAGTCAATTTTGAGTTAACTACACTCATTTCATTTGATAAAGTTGACTGTTGGGTTATACAGTGAACATAAGACCACAAAAAATTATTAACTTTTTACTCACATGACAAGCCTCAAAACGAGACATTGCAGATCGTTTTCTTCATTCGCCTGTCAATTTTGAGTTTTTGGCATTTAGCTTTTTTTTTCAATCTAATGTAAAGACATCCAAAACACACTGTTAAGCTTATCAGTTTGTGTCTGTAGATCTCGATTACAATACATATTTTACTAACACATTAGAATAATGGTCTATTAGTTAAAGGTGCTGTATGTAAGTCTTTGACTCTTCTAAAGCATAAAAATATCGTAATATGTTCGCAGATGTTTAAGAAACATACAAGTGAACATTCTTGTTTATCTGAAAAACATTGCTAAAGTTGCATTCTGCATTCTGCTTTCCCGCTCAATACCAGTTTAGCCAATTATATTTCAGCACCTCGTGTTGCCTTGGTGGAAAACCGCGCATTTCATTCATTCAGTCAGGAAGGCTCTAAAATCATGCGACTGTGACTGAAATGTGACCTCCAGTGGACAGTAGCAGTCTCCGAAATGAGAGGCAGATTCAGAGTTCCACTTGAGGTGGTTATTAATTAGCAAATAATATAAATATTATGAACGTAAACATTAGGTGACCAGGTGACATTCTAACCCCGTGTCCAACTACATGCAACTACAAGGTTGTTACTGAGGGACATGCTCATAAATGATTTTTCAGATTATGGAGTGATGAAAAGAGATGGTTAAAATCCCATGTAAAATCTTTTGACAGAATCTCAAAGCCGATTTAAACCGATGTACAGAATTCAGAGCTAGAAATATATGCAAATGAGCACATATTTAATTAAATAATGGCTAATTTGAATATTTGATATACTGAATTAAAATAAAAATGTTTGCAATTCTTAATAAAATCAATAAACTGGGTAAATATTATGACCACTATTAGTTTATTAGTTGTTGTTTCTTTCTTTACCTGATTCATCTGCAGTGTCTTGCATTTATTTTAAAGCCTGTGAATCAAATCTCCATCCATTCAGAGGCATTTCAGTGCTTAGACATCTGAAGCTACGCCTGCTGGTAAACACAAGCACCAAACTATCTGTATTGATTTAGAAATCCTCATAACTCAAGTTCACTACTGCAAACACACAGCGCAGACCCAGATAGACAACAGTACGGTTAGTGAAGACTGTTTATCAGGTATATAGTTGGATGGTTATGATGAACAGCACAGCTTACAGCAGACAAACCTGGAAACATGTTGGACCGGCCGGTGAACATGAGGTAATGTGTAGATGCTTAAAGGGACAGTTCACCCAAAACAGAAAACTCTGTCATCATTTACTCAGCCTTTGAGTTTCTATCTTCTGTTGAACAAAAAGAAGATATTTTGAAGAATGTTGAAAATCTGTAAACACTGACTTCCATAGTATTTATTTTTCATACTATGGAAGTCACTGGCTACAGGTATTCAGCTTATGATTCAGCCCTTTAGTGCATAGTGTAACAGAATAAAGAAACTTACAAAGGTTTATAACAGGGATGTCAAACTCAATTCCTGGAGGGCCGCAGCCCTGCACAGTTTAGTTCCAACCCTAATTAAACACAGCTGATCAAACTAATTAAATGTTTCAGTCTTGTTTGAAACCTATACAGGTAAGTATGTTGAAGCAGGGCTGGAACTACGTGCAGGACTAAGGTCCTCCAGGAATTGAGTTTGACCTCCCTGGTTTAGAACCACTTGAGGGTGAGTAAATAGTGAATACATTTTCATTTTTGGGAGAGAAATAACTTTAACTATCCTTGCTTTTTTTTTTTTTGCCCAGATTTAACTTTAACCACTTAATATACAATGCAAAAACGAGCTAATACAAAAAAGAGCTAATATATAAATCTTACTAAATAAGAAATTTAGTAAGATTTAATTTCCAAAAAATGTTTCACTTTAGTTTGGCTGTCTATCAAAATGCATTTATTAATATTTACTTTAATAAGTGTATTAATTATGTATTGTTGTGGGGAAACATATTCATTTTTTAAAAATTAAAATAAAATAAAATAAAATAAATAATAAAATAAAATAAAATAAAATAAAATAAAATAAGATAAAATAAAATAAAATAAAATAAATAAAATAAAATAAAATAAAATAAAATAAAATAATAAAATAAAATAATAAATAATAAAAAATTCAATATCCGACCCCAAACGTTTGAAAAAGGTATTGGATATATTTTAGTGGACAGCAATAAAAAGCCTGAGGACTGAAAGTACTGAGTAATGCTATAAGATTTCAGTGTCCCTCTCCTTCTCCTGTGGGAAATGAACCCACAACCTCCCTGTCTTATCGGCCCAAAAACTAAAGCACTGCAGCCTGCCTGAAAAGCCTGTGTTTCTCACCCACAGCCTAAAAACACTTATCAAAGTCACAAATGTCCAGTCACACTGAGAGCCACATGCAGACCTCAGCTCTGCTTTTACAGTACAGTGAAGAAGAACCTGTAGGGGTGGAGGGGGGGGGGGGGGGTATTATTACAACTTACAGTGTCACAATAATACAAATGCTCAAGTTACATTAACTTCACTGAACTAGGATGTTTCATGAATTGTCCATTAATTATCATAACTAATATGTATTTGCACTGTATTTTCAATTACTTATGCAAGATTCAAATATCTTTTTCAAATCAACTTAATATTAAACGAATCTGAAGAATAAATAAAACAAATTAAGATTAATATAAATAAATAAATGTGTTTCTTTAACAACCTCACTGAATTTTGATACTTGCATTTATCCATTTTAATTATATTATTAAATACAAGGTTATGTGACCAATAAGCCATTGCAACTTTTTAAAACTGCTTTAACTTAATCAATTTTAACTTAATTTATTATGAACTCAATTCTATTTTTAAGTAATTGTAAAATAATTTAATTGTAAATGACTTGCATAGCCAACTTGATTTTTCACAATATATATGAAGAGTTCAGATGCAAAAAGTGCCTCCAAGTGCCGTCTGAAATTTCCCTTGAAAATGATTTTTCTCAGACTCCTATGGTTATGTTGAGTTATTTCATTTAAAAGATCAGTAAAATAGTGTATTCTGGGCCATAAACATGAAATTACTGAACCCACACACAGGAGCCTGATAAAAATGCTCATTTTTGAAGGAAATTTCAAACTTTTAGAGGTTTTGCATCTGAACTCTTCATATACAGTTGAAGTCAGAATTATTAGCCCCCCTGTTTATTTTTTCCCCAATTTCTGTTTAAAAAAATTACTAACTGCTTTTATTCCAGCCAAAATAAAACAAATAAGACTTTCTCCAGAAGAAAAAAATATTATTTATATATGGTGACGCAGTGGCGCAGTAGGTAGTGCTGTCGCCTCACAGCAAGAAGGTTGCTGGTTCGAGCCTTGGCTGGGTCAGTTGGCGTTTCTGTGTGGAGTTTGCATGTTCTCCCTGTGTTCATGTGGGTTTCCTCCGGGTGCTCCGGTTTCCCCCACAAGTCCAAAGACATGCAGTACAGTAGAATTGGGTAAGATAGTTTGTCCGTAGTGTATAAGTGTGAGTCAGTGTGTATGGATGTTTCCCAGAGATGGGTTGCGGCTGGAACTGCATCCGCTGCACATAAACTCGCTGGATAAGTTGGTGGTTCATTCTATATATATATATATATATATATATATATATATATATATATATATATATATATATATATATATATATATATATATATATATATATATATATATATATATATATATATATATATATATATTAACGGTGGGCCGTTATCAGCGTTAACGTGCTGCTTTAACACGAGACTCTTATCGGGTGAAAAAAAAATATTGCCGTTAATCTATTCTCAAAATTGAGTTGAGAGCTGGGTTTATTCTATGCAAGCTATGATGACTTTCACCTTGACATTTTAGTGCGGATGTATATCTGACCGGTGAGCCGTCTGACAATAAAGTGCCCTTCTGAATCAAATCAGCAGGATGCCCGACTTTAACTGCAGTTCGGCAGTTTTACTTTAACTCATGAACATTTCCTTCATGCCCCCATGACAAACTGGTGTATTAGAGGCAAATAAGGAGAAAGGACTGGTGAGAGTGTTATGAAATTTAAAAACGGACGCCAAACAGAAAGAAAAAAAACTTCTGCATTTTGCCATGTGTGTGTGTGTGTGTGTTTGTGTGTGTGCGCGGTCCTTTACTGACAGCCATGTGTGTGGATCTTGTCGGAAAATATGGCAAAAAAGTCCTACATGATGGTAATAGTTTGATCGCGGTTACTTCAATAATGCCACTAATATATACATGCTCCACATTTTAATTCCATTTCTGTTAAGTTCAGGATTTTAGTCGGATTAAGGTGATCAAAAATCGCTGTTTGGAGCTTATGTAGGCCTACAGTTCAACATTCATGTTTAACTGAATAAACAGTTAGTAAACACAAGTACATCTTATTGAACATAATTAATTTTCATCATCACTTATCATAGTAGAACAGTTTCTCAAGTAGTTTGTGATGCATTTTGGAAACGGGAGATGAGCCCCTGGTCTAATGCGCCACCTGGCTTGAGAAACCCGTTCTCAAAGACTTATTATTTGGGTAGCACACATATTCTGAATGCCTTCGGCAGAATTCAAATGAGCCATTTTAATCTAGATTAACCTAGATTTAAAAAATTAATCTATGCACACCTATAATAAGAACAAATGCTTTTATCTTACTTTCACTTAACTTAATAAGTTAAATGCATTTTTATGCAAGTTATACATTGCTTAACTTAATATGTTTAGTCAGTTTGGTTGACGTAAGTTTACATGACTAAAAAAGGTCATTTGATTTAACTAAAAAATTAAGGCAGCAACAACTTTTTAAACTCAAAAATGTCTTCTGCTGCTTGTTCAAACTACTTGAAATTAGTTGAAAGGACACAATTCTTGACAAAAAAAGTTTTTTGGGGGACAACTTAATTGTATTATCACTGTCATAAATGATTAAGATAACAAAATTTGTGTTGGAATTCGTAATGGAATTAAGTCAACCTAATAGTTTTTACTAATTTAAGTGGATTAAACATGGAACAATTGACCCCCCCCCCCCCCCCAAAAAAAAATCTTGTGTTGTTTCTACTTATTTAATATAAGTAGTTTGAACAAACAGTAAATGTAATTTTTTTAAGTGTATATTTCAGTTGATTTATAATGTTAAATTGTATTTAATGAGCAGGAAATAGACAGAAATATATCTAATGAAATAGTATAAAGACTGATATATTATTTTCATCCTAGTCATCTTCAAAAACTCACTTCTATCATGCATGAACGTACTGTCAAACTCGTACATTCTTACAGGATAAATGAAGTCCTATTTTATAATAGAAAAAGCCAGTAGGAGCTCTGAAACTTCTTAATAAAGTGCTTCAGATTCAGTCCTGTCATTTCTTCAACAGCAGACGCTCAGTAAAAAAAGAAGCACTAAACAGATCAGAGCAGAAAGATGCGTCCTGCAGGAGGAAGGCGGTTCGAGACCTGAAAACAGCAGGACCAGGAAATTGTGCGTAAGTCGCCTGAAATCGTGCTTGAACTCTGCGATACTGAAACCCCAATTACAGAGGAAAACCGCAGCTCTTCCTTCAGCCTCCCGCGCCGACAGAAACAGACTGAAGGGATTTGACAGTCCTGTTCAGGAATTATTGTTTTCTCACCGGGAAGATAAGGATTTGCTTCTTTTTTTTTACACACACACTTCAGCAGTCACTTGTCTTCCTTCTTTTCTTTTGAAGACGCTGAAGCTTTGATGTAAACGCAAGTGTCTGGAATTTAGATCGCGAGCCAAACAAAACTGTTCAACGCTAAGAGAAAAAAACTAAATCAAATCAAATCAAATCTGTAGTTTCTTGCAAAGTTCTTCAAATATGCTTCATTTAAATCGATCACACTGAAATTATATAAATATATGTGCATCATGCACTTGTTTTGGTAACACTTTACAATAAGGTTGTATTAGTTAATGTTAGAGGTGACGCAGTGGCGCAGTAGGTAGTGCTGTTGCCTCACAGCAAGAAGGTCACTGGTTCGAGCCCCGGCTGGGTCAGTTGGCATTTCTGTGTGGAGTTTGCATGTTCTCCCTGCGTTTGAGTGGGTTTCCTCTGGGTGCTCCGGTTTCCCCCACAGTCCAAAGACATTTAGTACAGGTGAATTGGGTAGGCTAAATTGTCCATAGTGTATGTATGTGTGCGAATGAGTGTGTATGGGTTTCCCAGTGATGGGTTGCGGCTGGAAGGGCATCCGCTGCGTAAAACAAATGCTGGATAAGTTGGCGGTTCATTCCGCTGTGGCGACCCCAGATTAATAAAGGGACTAAGCCGACAAGAAAATGAATGAAATGAATAGTTAATGTTAGTAATGCATTTACTTACATGAACAAACAATGAACGATATATTTATTACAGTTTTTCTTCATTTTAGTTCAAATTAGTTCATGAAAATAAAGTTGTTCTTTGTTAGTTCATGTTAACTCGGTGCATTAACTAATGTTAACATGTATAGATTTGGAAGTTAATAATGCAGTTGTAGATGTTGAATTATCATTAACAAATGCTGTACTGTAAGTAGTGTTTATTATTAGTTTATGATAGTAAATGTATTAACAAATTAAACCATATTGTAAAGTGTGACCCTTGTTTTTACTCTAAGTCAAAATTCTGTTAAATACTATATATATATATATATATATATATATATATATATATATATATATATATATATATACATAATAATTTTTTTTAAAAATGTGTAGTTTCTTGCAAAGTTCTTCAAATATGTTTTTTTTTAATTCAATCACACTAAAACTATAAGAACCATGCACTTGTTTGTACTTTTGCTAAGGCAAAATTATGTTAAATCCCAATAATAATAATAATTATTATTTTTATTATTGTTATTATTATAATAATAATAATAATTATTATTATTATTATAAAATAATAAAAAAATATAAGGCATAAATTAATATAAAATTTAACTCTAATTGAATAAGCATTTCTTCTCTGTATTTCTTCTCTATTTGATTAAAAACGGTTTGTGAATTATTGAAAAATTAATAAATTAATAAAAAATTTATTGCGAATTCAAATGTAAAAATAGTTTTTTTGTTTGTTTTTTGTTTTTGAATATGCATATCAAATAAACATTACTTATTTTAACTCTAAACTTTACTAAAATTATATTTAATTTAATTTAGATTTTTATCTGGAATGACTTGTAAAGTCAATTTAATTATTCACTGAAAAAAAGTCAAAACTGCTAGTAAACTTTATGAATAATAACAAAGTCATCAAAAATAAACATGATACTTAATGTAGAAAAACTGAAATGATAGTACTGCAGTAGGTTTAAAACTAGGGAAAGAAATTACACTAAAATAAATAAGACCATAACTAATTCCCTATGATAATACTGAATAAATTCTGTCAATTTCTTTAAAATCTAATTAGAATAGATGTGAGTAAAGTCAAGTCTTACTTTACATAAAACAGAAACAAAATTGTGCAGTATTTTCTGCATTTGAGGTATTTAGGGTTGAAAACATAAGCAGTGCAAGATGATTTTTGGCACATCCATAAGTAAATCATTGTTTTCCTTATTGAGTTCTTGTAAGATGGAGTTTAAGTGAAGTGTCCAGTGCATATGGAGAGGAGAGCAGGTTTTCTACAGGTGGTTTGTCAAGCCCACTCACCTGTGTGAGGCACACTTAAAAATGCACAAGGTTTTTCTAGAGATATGGAGGGATTGTATGAAAGAAACAAAAATATTACAGCAAATTAAACAGCAGGAAGACTGACGCAAGGACAACATCATGTATCAGTTTAAATAAAGTAATATTTTACAAAAGAAAGAGACAATCACTGTAGGAGCAGCTCTGAAACATCTTCTTACTGATTTAGATTCAGACCTTAAAGTTTCCCCAAAGCTAAAATTGCAAGAAAAAATAAATAAATATAAAACCAAAAGCCTCATGTTGAAAACCTCAAGTGTGCTGTAAAATCATCAGAGCATTAATATTTGACAAAACAACAGTCTTGTTAATCTTTTCTAATCAGAAAAGTGCCAATCATGCAGGAAGAAAAATACTCTTCAAACACGATTTCCTTCATTTATCAGCATGCAAAAGGGTTTTTGAGAAACCGTCTGTCTAAAACTGATTGAGTTTCTAATATGAATTTCACAGATCCACTGATACGCATTCCAAAGACGTTCTGGATTAAGGGCCAATCTAGAAAATCACACAGCAGAGAACCAAACTCTAGATGGGAAGACACTTGAAGAACTTTTGGTGTTTCTTAATCAATTGTCTTCCAGAAGTATGTAACTTGAATGTAAAATGAATTTCTCTCACTCCATTATTGTCTTTTAGTCTGAAAAGAAAATAAAAAATGAATAAAAATCATTAAAATAAAATAAATAATAAATAAAAATGATAAAAACAATAATAAAAACAATAAAATGAATAATAAAATAAAATTATAAAATAGATAATACAAATTATAAAACAATAACAAAATAAAATAATAATAATAATAATAATAATAATTATAATAATAATAATAATATTGAATAAATTAAATAAATAATAAATAAAATTATAAAAACAATAATAAAAAATTAAATGAATAATAAATAAAAATTATAAAAACAATACTAAAATAAAATAATAAAATTAATAATAAATAAAAATGATAATACAATAATCAAATAATAATAAATAAATTATAAAAACAATGATAAAAAATAATAAAACAATATATAATAAAATAAATATAAAACTATAATAAAAAACTATAAAAATTGAATAAAAATTATAAAAACAATAAGAATAAAAACAAATAAATAAAATAAATGTTAATATTAATAAGTAAAAATTCTAAAAACAACAATAAAAAATATAAAAATTATAAATACAAAGGAAAACAATAATAAAATAAAATAAAAGATTCAGTCAGATTAAAACTCAACAAATAATTTTCTTCCTTGAACTTTAGTCTTGTTTTTCAATAAAAATATTGAAACATTTTTAAATCAAGACACACACACACATTGGAACATAACAATATTAAACCAAAAATATTACATATTAGCAATGTTAAATATAATAAATAAGAACATTCCTATATTCAAAATAACTTATTATTATTATTATTATTATTATTATTATTATTATTATTATTATTATTATTATTATCATTGTTATATTATTATTATTATTATTATTATTATCATCATTGTTATATTATTATTATTATTATCATCATTGTTATATTATTATTATTGTTATTATTATTATTATCATCATTGTTATATTATTATTATTATTTTTATTATCGTCATTGTTATATTATTATTATTATTATTATTATCATCATTGTTATATTATTATTATTATTATTATCATCATTGCTATATTATTATTATTATTATTATTATTATTATTATTATTATTATTATTATTATTATTATTATTATTATTAATTCATTCATTCATTTATTCAGCGACCTTATTGCTGTGAGGTGACAGTGCTAACCACTGAGCCACCATGCCACATAGATGTACGTGTGCTTAAACCACGATGTGGTCATTATATTAGTAGTCATAAGTATGTCTGACGACAAAAAAGTACATTTTGACTTCATAACAACTTCTCTCTCTCTCTGCTAATGCACTTTTCTAATGCCCTTTCATGCAGTTTAAGCATCTCTGTCAACATAATTCCTCTATTACACAAGAATATTCCAGAACACAATCAACACTATAGAGGGAGAAAAAAATGCTTTATGCAGAGCGTTTCAAACTCCAACTTAAAACCGCTCTCCCAGGACTTTATAGGGCAGGTAAAAATGCGTTTTGACAGGGATTTCAAAGGACTTTTGTGCAGGTTAATGGAACAATTCAACAAAACAGCAAACGCATCAGCGGTAATGCACCGAACGGAGATATTTTGAATTTCAAACATGCCTCTCGTCTTGTTTTCTATTGTCATTGCAACTCGTTCGCACCAAATTTCCAGCAAGACGTCTTTGAAAGTGGCTAGCAATGAATTAAAGGGCAAATGAAAAGGTTTATTTCCCGCATGAGGTTAGTTGTCAGACATTTCACTGAATGTTTGTCAGGAAAATGTTTAGGTTTTAAAGTCTACATCACAGTCTTCACTGTTATAAAGCTACTAAATGTGAATCTGGCTCACAAAACCATTCATTAAGTGTCTTTTTTTTGGACAAACTGAACAAATGAGCTTTCCACTGACATATGGATTGTTAGGATTGGATAATATTTGGCTAAGATACAAATCTAAAATACGAGGGTACAAGAAATACTGAGAAAATGACCTTCAAATTTGTTCAAATCAAGTTCTTAGCATTGTAAATTACTAATAAAAAGATGCATTTTGATATATTTGCTAAAGGAAATTTACAACATTTTCATGGAACCTGATCTTAATATTATAATGATATTTGGCATAAAATAAAAATCCGCTTGTTAAGTCTTGACATATTAATGTTTCCGCTACTCATTTGAATTGAGAAAATATTTGTTTATGACCACTTTTTAGTTATATCACACATTAACATCATAGTGCACACAACAGTCTCTCGACTTGCTGGATCACAGACACTAATATTTGAGCAATTTATAAAAAATGAATCACCTTTTTCTAAGAAATCTGATATTAGGCATGATATATTTATATTGTGATCACGATTTTCGAAAGTATTGCATCGCTTTGTAAACATTTATTATTATTACCGTTTAATGAGGTTCCTTATATCACTTGGACCGCAGGATTCGGAAGCAGATTCGTGTGACGTCACACAAACGGATTGAAATTTAGACTCAAAGATGTGTTTTTTAATGTTCCTACAAATATACACATGAAAAATATCCTGGATCACAAATATCTGGAACACATGCAACATTTTAACAGCATTTATGCAACCAAGACAAATAAATAAATAAAAGACTTTTGTCTGAAAATCAACTATGCTCTCCTCGAGCTGATTTTAGAATAATCAGACTTTTTTTCTGTAAATCAAAACTGAAATGTTAAGACATGAAATTAAATGTTGTTATTTATTTAGCAATGTAAGATTCCTAGGAAAGCAATATAATATAATATAATATAATATAATATAATATAATATAATATAATATAATATAATATAATAGAATAGAATAGAATAGAATAGAATAGAATAGAATAGAATAGAAAACAATATAATATAATATAATATAATATAATATAATATAATATAATATAATATAATATAATATAATATAATAGAATAGAATAGAATAGATTAGAATAGAATAGAATATAAAAATATAGAATAGAATCGAATAAAATATAAAACAATATAATAGAATATAATAGAATAGAATAGAATAGAATAGAATAGAATAGAATAGAATATAAAACAATATAATATAATATAATATAATATAAAACAATAGAATATAAAACAATATAATATAATAGAATAGAATAGAATATAAAACAATATAAAACAATATAATATAATATAATAGAATATAATAGAATATAATAGAATATAAAAATATAGAATAGAATCGAATAAAATATAAAACAATAGAATATAAAACAATATTCTATTCTATTCTAGACTCTGAAAAAAACAAAGAAAAAGAAAGGCCATGTCTGCATTGGTCTAAAAACAACTATCCCCAGTCTCCTTAATTCAAGTTGATTTTGATATAAGAATGTGTACTTATTTGTACTGGAAAACAAGACAAAAAAATTAAGACTACATTTTTTTTTTTTTTTTTGCAGGAGGGATTTCATAGCATTAATTGCATAAGTAACAAAGTTAAAAAAAAGGTTATAAATCAACAGACTGGAGCCGAATAGAAAAGAAAACCTACAAAATTCACACCATAAAAAACAGCAGCTGTGGTTTCCAGAACTTTACTATTAAAAATACAGTAAAAACCACAAAACTTTACAGCAAGTTACCGTATTTTGTTAATTTATAGTTTTATACACTATTGTTTTGAAGTACAAACACCTACACAGTCAAAAAACACAACCTCAAGCAGGTGTGGATGAGAAAGTCATACAATAAACCAGTGCTCATTACAAACAACTTTTCTACTAGTAGGCTCAGAAGGCAGTAATCATCCATCCACATGGTTAATCAGCTATAGATCACATACGGCTGGGGTTAACTGACTAACAAGAATGAACATTTCTGCATTGAACTTTTGCCTGAAAAGCTTCATTCAGTTGTTCAGCTCTTGCTGTCTGTGTTTCTCTCTCTATCTATCCCTCTGTCCCTCTCTCTCTCTTTCACCTCAGCGCTCTTTCCGCTGTATTGAACTGTTAGTGACAGTGACTGCAGAGGCAGAAATATCACGCAA
>NC_079445.1:39405188-39430188 GCF_903798145.1 Danio aesculapii | reverse complement strand
ATAATAAAAATAATAATAATAAAACTGCTAGTGCAAATAAACATTTGTGTTCATTACATAATGCATTTCATTGCTGTATTATTATTTTTATCTCTCAGCTATAACTAAAATATAATCTTATCATCGTAATTGACCAAGCTCAAATTAATAGATATTATACACTAACAATAGATGTCTCTGAAAAATATCCTTGCACTAATAACCCTAATTCTACCTTTATCTGCAAATCCATTTATGATGTACTCGACTTTTGTTTTACTGTTTATTGTTGTTGTTTTATTATATTTATCACACAGCTAAAACAAAAATACAGTTTAAAGATATAAGAATGTTTGTAGGAACTGCAAATAAGAAACTGCAATAATTGACTTTAAGCTCAAATTCTAATAGTTACTAATATACATTTCTTAATAAAATATCCTTGCTTTAATAATCATAAATCTAGCATCATCTGCAGATCTGTTCATGATATAATCGACTTTTATTTTACTGTATTTCATTGTTGTTTATTATATTGATCTCACAGCATAAACAAACATCCAGCCAAAAGATTTTAATCTAATTTTAATTAACCTAATTTTAGTCAGGACAACAATAATTGACTTTAAAGCTTAAATTCTAATAGTTATTGACATATATTTTAATGAAAAATATCCTTGTCCTAATAATCATAAATCTAGCATCATCCGCAGATCTGTTCATGATTTTACTCAACTTTTGTTTAACTCCAAGTTGTTGTTGTTTTATTATATTAACATCACAGCATAACCAAAATATAGTTTAAAGATATAAGAATTTTAGTTAGGAAGACAGAATAAGAAACCAATTCTAATAGTTACTAATCTACATTTTAATGAAAATTATCCTTACCCTAATAACTATAAATCTAGCTTCATCTGCAGATCCATTGATGATATATTCAACTTTTCTTTTACTATATATCCTTGTTGTTATATAATATTTATCTCACATCTATAACAAAAAATAGCCTAACGATATGAGAATTTTAGTTAGTAAGACAACAATTGACTTTTAGCTCAAATTTTAATAGTTGACATACATTTTTATGAAAAATATCCTTGACCCAATAACTATTAATCTAGCTTCATCTGCAAATTCATTCATGATAACCTCGAGTTTTACTGTATGCCATTGTTGTTTTATTATATTTATCTCACAGCTATAACAGAAATATAGCCTATAACAATATAAGAATTATAGTTAGGGACTGCAAATAAGACTCTGCAATAATTGACTTCAAGCTCAAATTTTAATAGTTATTAACATATATTTTTATGAAAAATATCCTTGCCTTAATAATCATAAATCTAGCATCATCTGCAGATCTGTTCATGATTTTACTCAACTTTTGATTTACTCTAAGTTGTTGTTGTTTTATTATATTTATCTCACAGAGAGAACAAAAATATAGTTTAAAGATATAAGAATTTTAGTTAGGAACTGCAAATAAGAAACTAATTCAAATAATTATTAATATACAGTTCTATACAAAAATAGCCTTACCCTAATAACCATAAATCTACATTTTTCTGCAGATCTGTTCATGATATACAAGACTTTAGTTTTAATGTTTATCATTGTTGTTGATTATTATATTTATCCTACAGCTAGAACAAAAAATATAGCCTAATGATATAAGAATTTAATGTAGGAAGACAGAATAATTCACTTTAAGCTCAAATTCTAGTTACTAATATACATTTTAATGAAAAACATCCATTCCCTAATAACCATAAATCTAGCTTTATCTGCAGATCCATTCATGATATACTCGACTTGTTTTACTGTGTCATTGTTGTTTTATTATATTTATTTCACAGCTATAATAAAAATATAGCCTATAATGATATAAGAATTATAGTTAGGAAGACAGAATAAGAAACTAATTCTAATAGTTACCAATAAACATTCCTATAAAAAAAAAAATCCTTGCCCTAATAACCACAAATCTCCCTTTATCCGCAAATCGGTTCATGATATAGTCAACTTTTGTTTTACTGTATGTCATTGCTGCTTTATTATATTAATCACAGCTATAACAAAAAGAAAATAGTCTAACAATATAAGAATTTAACTTAGGAAGGCAGAATAATTAACTTTAAGCTTAAATTCTAATAGTTACTAATATACATTTCTATAAAAAAATATCCTTGTCCTAATAATCATTCATCTACATCTTTATCTGCAGATCTGTTCATGATACTAGACTTTCATTTGACTGAACATTGTTGTTGTTTTATTATATTTATCTCACAGCTAGAACAAATTATAGTCTTAAGATATAAGAATTTAACTTAGGAAGACAATAATTACTTAACTCTCAAATTCTAATAGTTATTATACACAAACAATCGATGTTTCTGAAAAATATCCTTGCCCTAATAACCACAAATCTACCTTCATCTGCAGCTCCATTCATGATATACTCGACTTCAGTTTTACTGTATATCACTGTGGTTTTATTATATTTATTTCACAGCTATAATAAAAATATAGCCTATAATGATATAAGAATTTTAGTTAGGAAGACAGAATAAGAAATTAATTCTAATAGTTACTAATATACATTTCTATAAAAAAAATCCTTGCCCTAATAACCACAAATCTCCCTTTATCCGCAAATTGGTTTATGATATAGTCAACTTTTGTTTTACTGTATGTCATTGTTGCTTTATTTTATTAATCACAGCTATAACAAAAAGAAAATAATTTAACAACATAAGAATTGAATATACATTTCTATAAAAAATATCTTTGTCCTAATAATCATACATCTACATCTTTATCCGCAGATCTGTTCATGATACTCGACTTCCGTTTGACTGAATATTGTTGTTGTTTTATTATATTCATCTCACAGCTAGAACAAATTATAGTCTTAAGATATCGCACTATAAATATCGGACAATAATTGACTTAAATCTCAAATTCTCATAGTTATTATATACAAACAATCGATGTTTCTGAAAAATATCCTTCCACTAATAACTATGAATCTACCTTCATCTGCAGCTCCATTCATGATATACTCGACTTCAGTTTTACTGTATGTCATCGTTGTTTATTATATTTATCACACAGCTATAACAAAAAATATAGCCTATAATGATATGAGAATTTTAGTTAGGAAGACAGAATAAGAAACTAATTCTAATAGTTACTAATACAAATTTCTATAAAAAAAAAATATTTACCCTAATAACCACAAATCTCCCTTTATCCGCAAATCGGTTCATGATATAGTCAACTTTTGTTTTACTGTATGTCATTGTTGCTTTATTATATTAATCACAGCTATAACAAAAAGAAAATAGTCTAACAACATAAGAATTTAACTTAGGAAGACAGAATAATTAGCTGTAAGCTTAAATTCTAATAGTTACTAATATACATTTCTATAAAAAAATATCCTTGCCCTAATAACCATAAATTTACATCATACATCTTTATCTGTAGACCTATTCATAATATCGTTGTTGTTTTATTATATTTATCTCAAAGCTATAACAAAATATAGTCTAAAGATATAAGAAATTATCTTAAGACAATAATTGACTTAACTCTCAAATTCTAATAGTTATTATACACAAACAATCGATGTTTCTGAAAAATATCCTTCCACTAATAACTATAAATCTACCTTCATCTGCAGATCCATTCATGATATACTCGACTTCAGTTTTACTGTATGTCATCGTTGTTTATTATGTTTATCACACAGCTATAACAAAAAATATAGCCTATAATGATATAAGAATTTTAGTTAGGAAGACAGAATAAGAAGCTAATTCCAATAGTTACTAATATACCTTTCTATAAAGAAATATCCTTGCTCCAAATAACCACAAATCTACCTCCATTCAAGATATAATCGACTTTAGTTTTAAAGCCTGTCTCTGCATTTCATCACGTTCATCTAACAGCTATGGCCAAACAATATAATGATATAAGAATATTAGTTTATTAGAGGACAGAAAAAGAAAACAGCTCAGATTAACTTTAAGCTCGAATTCCAAGAGTTTTTGATCTACTTCTCAGTCTCCTGCTCCGGTCACATCTATGAATATTTATATGTGTACATCACTCTGTCATCTCCTGTATAAAGAAGACAGCACAGATCCCCCTCTGTACGATTCACACACACACTCTTACCTTCATTATTGGATGTTCCTCTGGATCCCAGGACCTGCATTGATATAGTCCACACTAAGAGGGGCAGCAGCCCTGGATCTGATGCCATCGTGCAAATGTGGACCCGGCGCTCGGGGAGAAACCTCTCTCTCTCTTTCTCTCTCGCTCTCCCCTCTCCCTCGCTCTCTCTCTTTCTTCTGCTCTGCCAGTGTAGAAGCGGAGCGATAGTCTCTCTATCAGGAACTGCTTTCAAAACTGCCGACTGCACTCACGC
Source organism: Danio aesculapii (assembly GCF_903798145.1). Taxonomy (NCBI): domain Eukaryota; kingdom Metazoa; phylum Chordata; class Actinopteri; order Cypriniformes; family Danionidae; genus Danio; species Danio aesculapii. The sequence continues at coordinate 39,425,762 of NC_079445.1, read as the reverse complement.
ACATGCAACACCACCAGGCGCAGCACAGGGGCGTGTCCACAGCTGCCTGTCACGAAAAGCGGCCAATCAGAACGCAGCATATGGAATATGCAATTTTACTGTGTATTAGCGCTTCCCTTGTTTATTACGTGAGATTACATTGCTAGATGTTTTATTGATTATTAGTGTGAAATATTAAAACCGAAATGATTGTGCACAGAAAATAAAAGGGGATACCGTCATTTACTGTAATGATATTAAATTAGAAAAGAATTTATTCATTCAATGAAAATATTAAACCGGTTTCGCTGTGTTTACTATCAGCACTTCCTATGTGTGTTAAGTGAGATTATATTTCTAGGCATGTGCCATTATTGATTAATGGTGTTTTTTAATTTTATTCATATAAAATATTAACACCAAAAGGATTTGTGTGCGGAAAATAAAATGGGATACAGTAACAATAAAATGGGATGCACTGTAATGCTCAAGAATGATATAACATTACAAACTAGACATTTTTGTTCAATGAAGATATATTAAATTAAGTTTAAAGTGAGATTATATTTCTAGTTGTATGTTTATTGATTAATGGCGTTTTTGTTATTGGTATTAAATATTAAATGGCACCTATTTTACCCCCTTTTCAAGATTTAAGACAAGTCCTTTGTGTCTCCAGAATGTGTCTGTAAAGTTTCAGCTCAAAACACCCATCAGATTCTTTCTTATACCTTTTAGAATATTGCAATTTTCAGCTTTGAACACAATGTAGCCATTTTTGTTGCCTGTGCCTTTAATGCTAGTTCTCCTCGTCCACCGTTCCCACGTGCCTGTCAGAGTGTGCCTCAATCTCCGCCTCGGCTGCGTCAGATAAACAGCACAGTGACCGGCATGAAGGAAGCAGATCTCACGTAACATTTGTGAGAAATATTACAGTAAGAACTTTCCCAATGAGTATTTGATGTATTTCTTGTGGAGTTAATTCAAGCCTTTCTGCAACGATGAGGCACACACAATGTCATTACAAAGTTCACACACACGCAGCTCGTGCATTTAACTTTGCACTGTTTTTGCATCACAATTGTGACAAGATACACATTAAAACCCACTGCTGTATGGATATCCGTTATGTTAATGTACAAAATAAACCTGATTAAACGTTCACAAACTTTGATTATCATCTTTTTTAATTGTACTGACATGTGGCTGTGATGATGATTTTTTACCGTCTTTAATTCAAACATGCAGTTTTAAAAATGTTTTAAACTTGTAAAACTCATTCTTGGTCACATATGATGATGATTGATGATCACAGAGAGCTGAACAGATCTTTTAATGCTGGTTTCTTTGCACATGTCCTGTCTTGTTAATTTCATTATACGCGTTACTACGGAGACATGTCAAGATGAGGCTGTCCATCAATTCGTTGGGCGGGGAAACTGCACTCCTAATTCACGTTGCGGTGGTCCTTAAAATGGGAGGACCAATTTTAATGTCAGGACATTAAAAAGACTTATTGTCTTTATATCACCCTAATATGACCACGGACACACTTTACCTACACACAGTTCTGTACAAACAGCTTACAAAAGTTAAATATTTGAAAATAAAATGAAATAAAATATTTCATAGTATTATAAAAGATTTTATTTGAAATAAAATAAAATAAATGTAAATCTACTGTCAAAATGGATATTGTCTACATCACACAACTAAAAAAATTGCATTTAAATTATTAAAATATTGAAACTAGTAACGGGTATGTCCTAAATTTCTTTGACATCAGGCAATTTTTAAAAAATTATTATTATTATTTATTTATTTATTTATTTATTTACTTATTTATAATAAAAACAGACAGCAAAAATGTATATAAATTCCATTCTATTACTAATAGAACAGAGCATACAATGTACTATTAAAAATAATATTATATTAACTGTTAACTAATAGAGCACGCAATCTAATAATCTCCACAACAAATACATCAAATAACCTTACTTGGTATTTTAACTCATAAACTGCATCATCTGTGTCTGTCTCTATCACTGACTGCTGTTTATCTGGTGTAACGGTTAGTGGGAAGAACCAGCTCCTATGCATTTAAAGGCACAGGCAACAAAAACAACAATGTCCTCTTATCTCAAAATTCACTTATTCAGCAGGACATAATAAACGATCTGATGGGTATTTTTAGCTGAAACTTTACAGACACATTCCGGAGACACCAAAGACTTATATTGTATCTTGTAAAATAGGTGCCCCTTTAATGTTCAGCTATACTGAGAGATAATACTGTAAACCTAATTAAAATATTACATACATCATACTGTAAAGCATAAGTGTACCGTCGACTTTTTCAGTCTGTATTAGTCTTTACAACCCCACATTTTCCCTAGCTGAACATGCAGTGCATCAGATATGTTTATTAAATATTCGTCCTCCCTCATATTAGCAGATAAAAAAGCAGGACATTCAATTTCAGATCAGTGTGTTATTATTTATGAACAAGAGACTACCTCGGTCGCCATCGTCTGATGGATTTTCTGATTAAGTGCTTCAGGCGCAGATAAAATGATGTCTGCATAGACTGCTGGGTTCCACACAATTTATTTTTGTGTTGGGACAAAATGAAATGATATTCTTAATTCTTATTATTAAATCTTAGTAGAAGCTGGTTCAAACTACTTATTTAAAATGAGTTGAAACATTTCAATTCTTAAATTTTGGAGGGGACAACTTCAATTTTTAATGTTTGATCATGTAACGGTCCCAGTTTTGTTTCTGTGTTTCCTTCAGCTCAATGTTTTTATTTGTCTCACCCTTCATTTGAGTTTTCTGGTTAATTACCTTAGTTATTTAGTCTCTACCCCCTCATCATGTTGCAACAGACTCATTCTGAAAACGTAGACCTATATACATTTCTAGAGATCGTGAATTATGTAGCCAGAAGTGTGTATTGCTGTATTTAATTTTTTTTAAATAATGAGGTATGATGCTGTTCCTTTTCACGCTTACCAGCTGACTGCTTACCTCCACATCCAGCTAGACAGCTTTCCGGTTGTTACCAGTTTGTCCATTGGCTTGCTGCATATGTTGGCAGACTTGAGATGCAGAGCGGAGTTGACTGTGAGGGGTTTGAGTCGGGTGAAGAACGCTTTCAGAAGCAGGTAAGACAAAAACAAAAGCCAAAAAATAAAATAAACAGGTAAATCACAGGGTGAGAATGTGGTAAAATCTGAAAACGTGGTAAAAATCAGGCTGCCGCAAGGGCTTTTCTTTTTCTGCATTCCTTTTAAAACACTGTCGGTTGGGTTTAGGAAGGGGGGGTTGCTGGTCAATCAGTGCTTTTGAAAACACTATCGGTTGGGTTTAGGGAAGGGGGTAGGTCGACAGTGGCCTCTGGTGGATTTACGTGAGAACAGCAGGCGCGAATGACACTCGCGGGAGACACTCGCGGGAGAAATTTGAGATCTGTACACAGCGTACACAGCAGCCTCTGGTGGGTTCATGAAAACAAAATCTGTAAAAAAAATAAATAAATAAATAAAAAATAAATAAATTTACCTTTTATTTTTATTTGGCGCTCTCCAGGAAGGTATATAGGGGTACATATTCAGAATAAGCCTGGGTTGAATATTTGCAAAAGAAAAAAAAAAACAAACACAGGAGGGCAAATAATTTTGTCTTTAACTGGAATTCTGGTCACACTTAATTTTAATGTACAATTCATGCTATTAACAAACCATTAAGAAAGACTATTAGCTCAATAAACTACTAATTAGTTGCCTATTAATAGTAGTAAAGTAGAGGTTGGGATGTAAAACAAGATCAAACTTTATAACTGCTAATAAACAGCTAATATCTTAATAATAGGCTGGTAATAAGCCAGTAGTAAACATAACTAATACTTAAATTAAAACGTTATGCTTATAGAGTGCAATTGTAGATTTCTTTACGCATAACATATAAATGTTTAAAGCCAGAAGTTGTTAAATAATGTTTTATTCTTTTGTTAAAGTCATCCATTCACATTATTTGACTAAAAATATTTTAAAAAGTGTTTTACAGCTGAATTTGTGCAGTAAACTACATTACTCATGATGCTGTACAGAAAAGTCCACCAATCAAAGAGTCACAGTGAGCAAAGAGCAACAAAAATGAACTTTTAAGTAAATATTTTAGTTTGACCCATCACTTATAGCTTAGAACCCCCTATAATTTATTGTAAGTACAAAATATTTAAAGCCACTTCATATAAAAGGAGATTTACCTCAACTTGGGTCAAATAACCCAGCATTTTAAAACAATTCTGGCTACATATTGGGGATCTCCAGAAATATATATAGGGCTACATTTTCAGAATGAGCCTTTGTTGCAAATATTTCCCAAATAGTGTAAGAGCAAGGAATTTTTTACAGTATTTCTGATAATATTTTTTCTTCTGAAGAAAGACTTATTTGTTTTATTTCGGCTAGAATAAAAGCAGTTTTAATTTTTTTAAATACTACTTTAAGGTCAAAATTATAACCCCTTTGAGCTATAGTTTTTTTTTTTTATTGATTGCCTACAGAACAAACCACTGTTATACAATGACTTGCCTGATTATCCTAACTTACTTAACCTAGTTCTGCCTTTAAATGTCACTTTAAACTGAATACTAGTATCTTAAAATATCTAGTAAAATATTATGCACTGTCATCATGGCAAAGATAAAAGAAATCAGTTATTAGAAATGAGTTATTAAAACTATTATGTTTGGAAATGTGTTGAAAAAAAATTCCATTAAACAGACACTGGGGAAAAATATGTAGGGGGCTAATAATTCAGGAGGGCTAATAATTCTTACTTCAACAGTACATCCCAGGTCTTTGAATCACAATTCACTTTATAATGAGTATTTACAGTGTTTCTGAAAAATCATTAATAAAAGCTGGAACTGCAGTAGTGTTACCGTGTCTCTAGCGTGGCGGTGCAGCTGGAGAAGCCGACAGAAGATGAGAGGAAGAGGGAAGGAGAGACACTGGGGGGATTGGGAGCCCAGGCGAGGGTCTGCGTCGTGCCTGCCAATGTGTTTCCTGCTCGGGCTGAGAATACAGGGAAGATGTTGTGCTAGGTCACAGTTAGCGCTGTTCAGTCCTCCTGTGAGCAAGATGCCTACGTGCGAGAGGGCCAAGACATTTGGATGAGTCTCTGAGCCTGGGTTTACGACTGCATGCCAAATGAGACTATATACTGTATGCTGTTCTGATGATAATGCATGTGTTATTATTACTCATACGCTGCTTAGGATCAATGATTTGAATAAACAACAAAATATAAGCATTCAACTTGAATATTACAACAAATGTTACAGCACAAGTTACACAAAATTGTGCTGTAACATTTGTATGATAGACCTCTTCATTCTTTCAATCAACAAGTGCCATTTGTTGTTATAATCAGACTTTCAATTATGTCTTAAAAGTATATATCACATATCACATATAAAGTATATATTAGTATATAAGTATATATCACATTCAAAAGTAATTTTTATATTTATTTTTAAAAATATTTATTTATTTATTTATTTATTTATTTATTTATTTATTTATTTATTTATTTATTTATTTATTTATCATGTAGCTCATAGAATCCCTGGCAGGATGCCAGGACTCGAACCTGCTACTTTTGGATCACAAGTCCATTTATTTAACCATTATTATTATTATTATTTACAGAATATTTTAGTGAGTAAAGATACAAAAGATACACAAATATACAAAAACTAAATTATTTTATTATATTTTATTTTATTATATTATATTATATTATATTATATTGTTTTATATTATATTATATTATATTATATTATATTATATTATATTGTTTTGTTTTGTTTTGTTTTGTTTTGTTTTGTTTTGTTTTATTTTATTTTATTTTATTTTATTTTGGCTTAGTCCCGAAATGTTTTACACAGCGCCCTTCCAGCTGCAACCCATCTCTGGGAAACATTCATACACACTCATTCACACTCATACACTACGGACAATTGAGCTTACGCAGTTAAAAACAACATTAAATTAGGAGGCCATTAATCATGATTAATCATTTGACAGCACTAATGTGTGTGTGTGTGTGCGTGCGTGCGTGCGTGCGTGTGTGCGTGCGTGCGTGCGTGCGTGCGTGCGTGCGTGTGTGTGTGTGAGTGTGTGTGAGTGTGTGTGAGAGAGAGAATATACAGCTAATTAGATGTATACCTAAACATATTGAAGGTTTTAATTAATTTAATTACATTCTGTACAACACAATCTGTACATATTTTCTTTTTTTACAATATGATTTGTATGATAATAGTTGTGTGTTTAATAGTTTTTATGAACACCCCGCAAATGTGAGTAAAATTGCTTAATTTCTGCTGAACAAAGGCCTCACTCACTTCCCGAAAACATTCATTTCATTTTTATTTTTTACATTTAGAGGGCCCCAATAACAACATAACATTTTCAGAAAAAAAATCATTGCTTTTTTCTACATGAAAATCTCTTCATATGTGCTTTCTGACATAGAAAACATATTTCCAACAACATCATTACATAATAGACTATTTTCCAGGCCAAAGCTCCGACAAGGAACAATAATTTTAGCTGTGTTGAATTGCGAGGCGGATTCATACACATGCCTATTTTAGGGCCAGGAACATTCTATTGTGCTTCTGTCGCACGCAAAACACACCAAAACATTTTGAGGATGGGAGACTAAATCAGGATTTATTTCATACTTTCAAACACACTCGTTTATGCATTTACCCCTAGAATATCCAGATAGTGTTCAGATTAACACCGCCACATAAAATGATTTCTTTTGAGCAGAGGTTTCTTTGGCTTTTTAGTTTGCTTTCTAATCCTCATGAGGAGACGAGAGCGGCTCTGCATCTGAGCTTTACAGCTGTTCACCCACAAACACAAGACATGTTTCTATTTAAAGCTGCAAATGTGTTAGTTTACATCTAATAATGTGTTAGTTTACATCTAATAACATACAATTGGTCATCATTTACTCACCCTTTATGTTGTTTTTAGAGAATAATTCAGTCCACTCTGACTGATTTCTGCCTCTTCATCCAGCTTTCTGATGAGCCCAAACCTTGCATAGATACAAAAATGTAAATAAAACAGATGCAAAAATAAACCAAGCATTACTTTATCCGATGTACAGACTTCGTTTAAATTTTTTTAACCAGTCGGCGCAATAGCCTAGTGGTTAGCGCGTCGACATATGGTGCAGTAGCACGTCAGGGCGTCATGAGTTCGAATCCCGGCTCGAGGACATTTCCCTGCCCTACCCCCCCCCCCCCCCTCTCTCTCTCTCCAACTTCGCTTACTGTCCTATCTAATAAAGGCAAAATAGCCAAAAAATAAATCTTTAAAAAAAAAAAACACATTTTTAACCAGTAAACCAATTTCTGCCACAGAATAAAAAGAATTTGCAAATGAGATGGTTCAGATTTTTTTTATTGCTATTCTGAATTTTTATCTCAAAATGTATGACTTTATTTTGTAATGTTTTTAGTACTTTAGCTTAATTAAATAGGTTAATAAGTTTTTTTTACCTTATACAACATTTAACTGATGTTAGTTGAGATGACTAGAAAAGTTTGATTCAACTAAAAAAATGTAAGGCATTGATACACTGTAAAAATGCCCTTAGTTTTCACGATAAAATAATGTAAAAGAGCAAACACAAAAAACTGTAAATTATAAAACATGAAATTTCTGTTAAATTAAGAGTTAAATACTGTTAATGTAAATACAGAAAATGATTATATCTAATTTTTTAAAATTTATTTTATGTATACTAACTGAAAACCATTTCTACTGTATTTTTAATGGTAGATTTCTGGCAACCACAGCTACCAGTTTTTACTGTGAATTTTACAATTCCCATAACTATATCGTAAACTGATAAACATTTCTACTGTATTTTTAACGGTAGATTTCTGGCAACCACAGCTGCCATTTTTTTACCATGTATGTTTTACAGTTCTCTTAATTATATGGTCAACTGAAAAACATCTCTACCGTATTTTTAACGGTAGATTTCTGTGAACCACAGCTTACAGCTTTTCCCGTGAATTTTAAGGTTGTTGCTACCATAAACTGAAACATATTCTACTGTATTTTTTACAGTAAATTTCAGGCAACCACAGCTGCCAGTACCGTAAATTTAACGGGATTTTTTTACAGTGTAAAGTTTTAACAATGTACAAGATATAAACTTATAGAAATATCGAACAAATCTGACCTTTTTTTCTCAGAAATAACTTTAATAAAGTTAATAAGGTTAATTTTATAAAAATGTATAATATATTGTGACTACTTTTAACTTTTTATACTTTAAAATTGTGAGACACAATGTTGATGTTTTTGCGAAAAACATAGAAAACATAAAAGTTAGAATTATGAGACGAACAGCTGAAATTTCAGCAGAAACAAGCTTTTTTGTTGTTGTTGTTGTTGTTTTTTTTTTTTTTTTTTTACTTTTTAAACCAAACTTCAGCCAGAATTTATGTTTGTCAGTATTTACTCATCCTCCAATTGTTGAAGACAAAAAAGATATTTTGAAGAATGCTGGAAAACAGCAGCCGTTGACTTCCCTATTCTTTTATTTTCCTACTATGTTTGACCATGGCTACCGGTTTACAATATTCTTTAATGTTTTTTTGTTTTCAGTTTATCCCTTTAACATTCGATGCATATTTCAATTCAGCATTGTATATGCATAAATCACAAAATGCAAATAAAATATGTTTATTGACAAAAAAAGCTACGAAAAAGACGATGGTGATGATGAAAAATTTCCTGTAGAATTTACATTACCTTACTGTAAACTGCCAAAAATTTACTATAAATGAAACTTACAGCAAATCTTACGTCATGCTTCTATTATTTTGCAGTATTTTAAATAAAAAATACTCTTTTAATAGTGCCAAGAGGATATTTCCCACAATGCAGCTATCACATAAAGTAACATACTGCATAACTGTCAAACAGTAAACACACTCATATTACGGTTAAATACAGTGTAATTTACAAAAATCATTAACAAACTGCAAAACATATCCATAAATTAGCAGTTTTGCATATTTCGTGATTCCTATTTTGTATTTTTTTTTTCCATTTGTTTATGGTTTTGAGTTGCATTATGGGGTCTTGATTTTTCTTTCAACTTTTAACCTTGAAAAGTTTTTAAAAAGTGACTTTTATTAACGTTGGTGGTGTTGTATATAACGCTACAAAAACCTTGTAATATACTGCCAGTACTTTTTGTTTACTTATTTCTCTCTATATTATTTCTAATTATATTATTTCAAACTACTAAAATGTCAATAAAAGTCACTTAGTTGAACTGTTCAGTAGAATTTTCAACATCAAACATCAACAGAGCAGAGATCAAGCTCCCATAATGCAATTCACAACCGTAAATAACAACCGTTTTTTTTACACTGTAGTTAATCGAAGTTAACTGCACTATCATCTTAAAAACATTGCAAGAATTAGATGCTTTGTTTTTTGTTTCCATTGAGGACTTAAAGAAACTTGTTCATGCTTTTATCACCAGCAGAGCGGATTACTGTAACGGACTCCTCACTGGCCTTCCCAAAAAGGCTGTCAGACAGTTGCAGCTCATCCAGAACGCTGCTGCCAGGATTCTGACCAGAACCAGAAAATTACAGCACATCACACCTGTCCTTAGGTCTTAACACTGACTCCCAGTCACATTCAGAATAGATTTTAAAGTATTACTATTTGTCTCTAATTCACTAAATGGCCTAGGATCTCAATACATTACAGATATGCTCACTGAACACAAACCTAACAGGACACTTAGGTCATTAAGATCAAGTAAATTAGAAATTCCAAGAGTTCAGTCAGAGCAGGGTAAATCAGCCTACTGCGCCCCCTACTGCTGGAATCAGCTTCCAGAAATGATCAGATGTGCTCCAGCATTAGGCACGTTCAAATCAAGACTGATAATACATCTGTTTAGCTGTTCCTTTACTGAATGAGCACTGTGCTGCGGCCACCAATCACACTAATACGTCTTTCTTTTCTTTTCAACCCCTAAAATGTGTTTTAATCACTTTTTTCTGTCTGTTTTTATTTTCTTACACTTGTTTCTTTGATTCCAGTTCATGTAAATCACTTTGAATTACCATTGTGTATGAAATGTGCTATATAAATAAACTTGCCTTGCCTAATCATCCACAAAACCAAATGATTTTAACATCCCAAAAATAATCATCCAATCAAAGCTGCTTTATACTATATACATTATTAATATGTTCAGTGGTTATTTTGTGCCATTAAAGCTTTGACTGGGAATCAGAAAAGACGAACAACACCTTTGTAACTTTCGATTCTCTAATTGAAAAGACAAGAATCCGCACATCCGCTTTCCTTATCATTATTTCAAGTACTGTCTGGCTTTAGTTCAACAAGAAGATCTTCATCTTGTTCCTTTTCCATGCCAGAACATAAACACTACGTATACATGGCAGGTATTTTGGGAGAGAAAGAGAGAGATATGAGCTTGTAATCAGTGTAAACCATATGTCTCGCAGCTCATAAGCAAAAACCCCTCATTAAAATCAAGAAGATTTCATTTGTCGTCGAGTGCAACGCTTTGCTTCCTCAGAAATTGTCAATGGGACATCATTAGGGAACAATCAAAATCGCAAGCGACCAGTCGTTCGAGAGAAGAAACACTGTGTGTTTTTTGTGTATTAAAGAAATGATCAGATGTCGACGGATCTCTAGAACTGATGCGTCTCTTGTCAACACCATCGCCAGAACTTGAAAACGCACCAAATTGTGTTTCTTTTTCTATCACAGTTGCAGAGCAGGCGATTATGAAAAACACATCCAGGTCATATTTCACACTATAGTTCTTAAAATATTTGTGTGTGTCTGTGTTTCCATGAACAGCTGAAGACACGCTTTTAACTGCTAAGTTCTATATGGCATTAGCAACATTCTGAAAACAATACCCCAATACAAATTTCTGGAGATCACAAATTATCCAACCAGAAGTATATATGGCTGTGTTTCATCTTTAAAACGAACGCTACAGGGTGGTATGACACCATTCATTTTCACACTTACCAGCTGACCGCTTACCTCCGTGTGGACGGTTTTCCCACTGTTACCAGTTTCTTGCCACGTATGTCGGCGGACTTGAGACGCAGAGAGTTGACTGCGACGACGGGGTTCGAGTCCGGCGAAGAACGGTTTAAAAAAGCAGGTAAGACAAAAACATAAGCCAAAAAATAAAATAAACAAGTAATAACAGGGTGAGAATGAGGTAAAATCTGAAAACGTGGTAAAAATCAGGCAATGGCTTTTGTTTTTCTGAATTGCTTTTGAAAACACTGTTGGTTGGGATTAGGGGAGTGGGTGGTCGGGTCAATCGGTGCTTTAGAAAACACTATCGGTTGGGTTTAGGGAAGGAGGAGGGTGGGTCAGTCATTCAGTCAACCGTGGCCATTGGTGGATTTACACAAGAAGAACAGGCACAAATGGCACTCACAAGTGAAATTTGAGATCTCAAAGCGTACGGAGCAGCTGGTCGCAAACACAAAAACTACAAAACAAATTTACCCCATGGGACGTATTTGGCGCTCTCCAGACATGTATATAGTGGTACGTTTTCAGAATGAGTCTGGGTTGGTTTTTAGCCCCCTTAAGAAATTATTATTTTTTTCGATTGGCTAAAGAACAAACCACTGCTTTCCAATGATTTGCCTAGTTAACCTAATTTAGCCTTTAAATGTCATTTTAAGCTGAATACTAGTATCTTGCAAAATAACTAAAATAATATCCGCTGTCATCATGGCAAAAACTAAAGGATTTAGTTGTTAGAAATTAGTTTTCAAAACTTTTATATTAATAATTGTGTTGAGAAAAGCTACTCTCTGTAAAACAGCACTTGGGAAAATATTTAAAAAATAATTAAAATTACACAGGAGGGCTAATGATTTTCCTTCAACCGTGTGTCACATTTAATTTATTTCTCTATATATCTAAAAATCAGAACGTTTTTTAAAATACAGTTAATGAGATTTTTAAATTAAATATCTTTTATTAAATAAAAAAATCTAGGTTGGATTCATTCATTTTCTCTTCAGCTTAGTCCCTTTATTATTCAGGGGTCGCCACAGCAGAATGAACCGCCAACTTATCCAGCATAAGTTTAACACAGCGGATGCCCTTCCAGCTGCAACCCATCACTGGGAAACATCCACACACTCATTCACACACATAAACTATGGACAATTTAGCTTACCCAATTCACCTATCCCACATGTGTCCTGCAAAGTTTAGTTCCAACCCCAATCAGAAACACCTGGGCTAGCTAATTAAGCTCTTACTAGGCTTTCTAGAAGCATCCTTGCAGGTGTGTTGAGGCAAGTTGGAGTTGAAATCTGCAGGACACCGGCCCTCCAGGACCGAGTTTGGACACCCCTGGCTTAATGAAATGTTTGTTGTGGTTTGTTTGTATATTTCTATTTATGTATATGTAATGAAATATAATATTATGAACAATTTAAAATATCAATAATACAAATATCATGTTTTTAAAACTATATACACAGTGCTCAGCATATTTAAGTACACCCCTCACAAACATACTTTTTAAATTCATATTTTTAATAGAAAGTTATACAATATTATATTTGTGCATATATATTAGATTAGTCAGTAATAAAGCCAAATCTGGAGCTTATCTAACAAAATAACTTATGATAATGGTCCAAAAATTAGTACAGCCAAATGTATATGTTATAGAAATATATTAAATCCAAATTTTAAAAAGAGGAAAAATAAAGAAAAGCAAAGAATTTTGTTGACATTTTGTAGATTGTAATTATTTTTGCAAAATTTTGCTAGAAATTAATTGTAATATCTTTTAATTTCTAAATATGTTTGGTAAAAATATTATTTTTATAAATATATCTGTTTAATAAATCAAAATCATCCAAATCATTTCAAAATGTGCTGTACTCAATTATGCTGAGCAGTGCATAATTTAGTACAGACACACACACACACACACACACACACACATGCACATACATACATATACACACACACACATATATATATATACATACAGTTGAAGTCAGAATTATTAGCCCCTTAAAGCTTTATTTTTTTCAATAGTCTAAAGAACAAACCATCATTATACAATAACTTGCCTAATTACCCTAACCTGCCTAGTTAACCTAATTAATCTAGTTAAGTCTTTACATGTCACTTTAAGCTGTATAGAAGTGTCTAGAAAAATATCTAGTCAAATATTATTTACTGTCATCATGGCAAAGATAAAATAAATCAGTTATTAGAAATGAGTTAATAAAACTATTATGTTTAGAAATGTGTTGAAGAAATCTTCTCTCTGTTAAACAGAAATTGGGAGAAAAATAAACAGGGGTCTAATAATTCTGAAATAAAAATATGTTTAATAATTTCTCTATTATATATCCCTGTATACCACCAAAATCAACATGTGTGTGCGCGCATGTGCGTGTCTTCAAGATTTATCAAACTCAGTGTACGGTCCTGACGCTCGTGTGCGGCCGTGTTGTTGGCACGCGCCAGTCTTGATTACCTGCGTGGCCACCCTGCGGTTTGCCATTTTGTGGCTCAGTGTGGCAGCAGATGGTGCGGGTCACTGAACGGGTCCTGGACACCCAGAGCCGGCTATATATAAACCCACCGCAGCGCTAATGGATGCACCTATTTATGGAGAAAACATCATAAATGTAATTAGTGTTAGGATGAGTTGTGCTCATGCCCAAAAAACAGAAGAGATTCATATATTTGGTGAAACAGAGTCTTACTATTAGTATTCAAATGTTTTCCTGCATTAGCACATCATGGCAATTTTGGTTGTCTTACGCCATCTTGTTGGCAGGACTTGTTGTTCTCTTTCTTTCAGCATTACATCATCCTCACCATCTTCATCATCATCATCACTGCTGAGCTCGCTTTCCTAAGACTTTTCTGCAGTATATCAACATACAAAATTTATCATTATGAAATACATATCTGACTGGAAGTCACTTGTAATTTATTCTGTATTTAAAATTATTAAACTTCCATGTGGATATATATATGAAGTCTAAACTAGACTGACACAGTTTGACTGCTTTGACACAATTTACAATGTAAAAGTGCTATGGAAACAAAGATGAATTAGACATTATTTTTATTATTATTATTATTGAACCCTCCTGCAATAGAAAGTCAATGGAGTGAGTTGGATTTACACCTGCCCCCTTTCTGTGGGGTGTGTGGCGTAAATTCCCTCTGTCTCTATTGATCTGGTTTGTCATCAGTAGCTGTTGTATGTTTTTCAGTAGGTTTTCATTCACATATTTTTATGCACATTTTGAACTATAACATTAACAAATGAATTTATTAACAAATAAATTTGTAAATAATATAGTTTTTTTATCTAATAATAAAATGTCCATTAACTATGATAAACTATGACATTTATGAAATAAATTCCAGTAAAAATGCTGTCATCATTTACTTGTTTCAAGCCTTTAGTAAGTAATTAATATGTATTTATATAGTGCATTTATCTTGTATGGCCATACACCTAAAGCACTTCCCAATCATAAGGAGGGGGGTCTCTCCACACCACCACCAGTGTGCAGCATCCACTTGGATGATGCGACGGCAGCCACTGAACAACGGTGCCAGTGCGCTCACGACACACCAGCTATTGGGGAAATGGAGAGACAGTGATAGAGCCAACTCAGTGGATAGGGACGATTGGGAGGCCATGATGGGTAAGGGCCGATGGAGGTAATTTGGCCAGGACGCTGAGGCTACACCCCTACTCTTCACGAGAAGTGCCATGGGATTTTTACTGATCTCGGTTTCGTTTTAAAGACGGTGCCCACTGACAAAAAAGTATCCCCTACACATTACTGGGGCATTAGGACTCACACAGAACGCAGGTTGAGCGCCCCCTGCTGGCCTCACTAACACCACTTCCAACAGCAACCTAGATATCCCAATTAGAGGTTTCAATTAGAGGTACTGACCAGGCTCAACATTGCTTAACTTCAGTGAGCTTTGTAAGTTTCTATTTTTTTGTTGGACACAAAAGAAGATATTTTAAAGAATGCTGAACACCTGTAACCATTGACTTCCATTGTAGTTACTTTTCCAACAATGGAAGTCAATGGTTACAGGTTTTCAGCATTTTTTTAAATATATATCTTCTTTTAGGTTGAACAGAAGAAAGAATCGTATAAAGATTTACAATCACTTGAGGGAGAATAAATACATTTAAACTTTGGGGTGAACTATCCCTTTAAGGCTGTTGTTAAAGGGGGAGGAGCTATACAATAAGCCCCGCCTTATAGTCATGTTTTAGTTCTAATTAACCACACATACAAACAAAGCTGCTGCGTTTCCAGCCACTTGTAAACACTCATAAAGATTAAGAATGAGAACAAATGCAGCCAGACTGTTTTTCACTGGCTTTATCAGCGTCTGCTGTCCACGGGTCCAGACGGAGCGTCCACTACAAAGGAGAAGTCTGTTTTCATCAAAGGCTAATGTGAAGTTTTCATCAAACGCCACACAAACACTGAAAGCTAGGACCGGATGGGTCAAACTCAGTTCAAACAGACACTCAAAGGCTCCCGAAAAAAACGCCGCCAACTTCAAACGCAGCAGCAAATCACTTTCTCCATGCCGCGATTCAGAGCCAATTTGAAGCTAATCACATTGGGAAGCCCTGCAGCTCTGCTAACCATGACGGAGGTACAAAAATCAGCAGAATTCACTAAAACACTCACAACAAGCGCCGGTGCCAGCGTCACAACAATGAAGTAAACAACACGCGCTGACATCAGCTGGCAGGAACAAACATGTAAATAAGATGATATAATATGCGAATGCAGCTCTTATTTTGTTCATTTCAGAGCTAAATGAAGTCTTGAAGAAGCTGTCGTTTAAATATGATGTTGTTATATTTTAAGAAGGGATTTTTTTTAATAAGAGCTAATTTGACTACAACATGCATATCATGTTACAGTTCTGAAATACAGGTCTGATTTAAAATATTTCACTGACTACTGTTAAATATGTATTTGGTTAAATTAATATATACAGTTGAAGTCAGAATTATTAGCCCCCCTGTTTATTTTTCCCCCAATTTCTGTTTAACGGAGAGACGATTTCTTCAACACATTTCTAAACATAATAGTTTTAATAACTCATTTCTAATAAGTGATTTATTTAGTCTTTGCCATGATGACAGTAAATAATATTTGACTAGATATTTTTCAAGAAACTAGTAGTCCATTAGTGACATTTAAAGGCTTAACTAGGTTAATTAGATTAACTAGTCAGGTTAGGGTTATTAGGCAAGTTATTGTATAACGATGGTTTGTTCTGTTTTGGGACAAATACGATTTTCTCCAGAAGAAAAAATATTAAAATATTACCAGATATACTGTGAAAATTTCCTTGCTCTGATTAACATAATTTGGGAAATATTTTTTAAAAAGTGTAAAAAATTTAAAAGGTGACGAATAAAACAGAGTTAAACTATATATATATATATATATATATATATATATATATATATATATATATATATATATATATATATATATATATATATATATATATATATATATATATATATATATATATATGAAGAGTTTAGATGCAAAAGCTGCAGTACACCATCAAAAAATTGATTTGCTTCTAATCTTCTAAATCGCAGCTTCAGCACATTCAGAAATAACAGTTTGTTGGTAAAAGCCGCTAAATGCCACTTGCCTTTGACAGCAAATGCCGCTATATCCTTACAACCGATCAGAAGGTGCGAATAGAATCATATGTTTTCAATGTAGCAGCGTGCTGATATGTCGGCTTTAATGAGGAGAGACTCTTTATGTTTATGAGGAGGCTTTTATTCCGCTTTCGATTATGATTTTAAAAGACAGAGTTTGATGAACTGGATGAGTCTGTTTGACTGTCAGTGGATGGCAAAATGAAAACATGCCTTACCTCAAAACTCTGTGAATTATAAGGAAAAGAAAACACACTGTACAGTCGAAAGTATAGCATGATCCCATAAAGTTTTTTTTTGCTAAGCATCGCTACTCTAAATGAGTCCGATTTACTATACATTAAACGAGTTAAGATGCCATTTTTTATCCCACATGGATGCTATGAGGATAAACAAGAGACCTTGAGTATGGTGAGAATGAATGAATGACAGCTTCTAAAAGTGTTTGAGAGGCATCCCCTTTTGCCCAGTAGGCCTACCTTGTGTTTTATTGGCTAATGCAAGTAATTTTTAAAAGATAAATATAATGTATAAAACTATACATTATTTATATTACTTCATATTATCTATATGTCTGATGAGCTTTTTATATTCCTGGACAATGCATTGATGTTTTATAATGTTTTACACTACATTATTTGAATCTAACAAGCTTAGTTTACAATGTTTACATTGTTCTACTTACATTAAATCTAAACCCCAAATATCAGAAATGACAACGGATAGTTAAGATTTAATTAATGTCAGTTTTAATGGTATTGATTAATGCACTTACTTCACAGATTTCATTCATTCATTTTCCTTCTGCTTTTTCCCTGGTATACCACAGCGCAATGAACTGCCACTTACTTGACAGAGTTATATATTTTAGGTGGTCCGTGTAATGTGTTTTATGTTTGGTTAAATAATTTCTAATTGCATCTTTAGTGATTTTCACCTAATTCCACTGTCTTATCTCAATAGGAGGATTTTTAGGGTTTTGCAAAAAAAGCAGAGGTGGATTTTGCTGGTTTTGACGCAAAAGAAAATTTACCTTTTGTCCAAAGAATTGTCTAAAATGATATTTTTGAAAAAAGGTATTTTAATTACTAGCTAATAACCTTTTCATTACATATAATGAAACTTCTGAACCTTATCAGAGGAGCCTGATAGAAAAATGCTCATTTACAAAAAAAGAGGTCTGATGGATTTAGAGTGTTCTGCATCTGAACTCTTCATTCATATATGTGTGTGTAAATCATGGCAGAATGTAAATCATAATATTCATTTTGAATATCTTTGAATTTACCATAAAAATGTGATGTGAAAAAAGTTTTTAAAATTCAATGATGTTTCAAAAATTTTCAAAAGTTTTTGTTGTCTATCTTTTTTTATTCGTTCATTCGTTCATTTGTTCATTCATATGCTTGTATGTATATACATGTTTTCTCTAGTTTTCAGAAATTTGTACTACATTGTAATATCTCAAGATCATACACCTCTGAATTTAGGTTATTATTACAAAATATATTACGCAGTTAAAAGAAATGTATTAGAACTACTTTTCAATGATTTACACTATAAGCAAGATGCCAATTAAGTATTGAAGAAGTCATTTAAATATGCTGTCATTAATAAGTTGTTAATACGTTAATATTATGTTATGTTGTTATAAGTAAAGAAGGTGCAATTCGATAATCATTAATGGCTTTTATTTATGAGTATTGAAATATCTTGATAAATATTTTTTAAACTTTGTTAAGGTTAGTTAAGGTTTGTTAAGGGACGGACAGACGGACAGACAGACAGACAGAGAGATAGATACTGTAGATAGACAGAGAGAGAGAGAGAGAGACAGAGAGAGAGAGAGAAAGAGACAGACAGACAGAGAGACAGACAGACATATATACATTTTTTTCTCTAGTTTTCAGAAATTTGTACTACATTGTAATATCTCAAGATCATACACCTCTGAAGTCAGGTTATTATTACAAAATATATTACGCAGTTAAAAGAAATGTATTAGAACTACTTTTCAATGATTTACACTATAAGCAAGATGCCAATTAAGTATCGAAGAAGCTGTCATTTAAATATGCTGTCATTAATAAGTTGTTAATACGTTAATATTATGTTATGTTGTTATAATTTAAGAAGGTGCAATTGTGGAGTAAAAATATATTATTATTGTAATTAGAATGATAATAGTTATTATTATTATTCATTCATTCATTCATTCATTTTATTTTCGGCTTAATCTGGGGGTCGCCACAGCGGAATGAACCGCCAACTTATCCAGTATATGTTTTACGCAGTGGATGCCCTTCCAGCTGCAACCCAACACTGGAAAACCCCCCTACACTCTTAATCACACACATACACTACTGACAGTTTAGCTTACCCAATTCACCTATAGCGCATGTCTTTGGACTTGTGGGGGAAACCGGAGCACCCAGAGGAAACCCACCCCAACATGGGGAGAACATGCAAACTCCACACAGAAACTGACCCAGCAAATTTTTTTTTGCTGTGAGGAGATCGTGCTACCCACTGCGCCACCGCGTCACCCATTCTGCATATATGGAAATATTTTTTAAAAACTACTACAAAAAATACGATTTTAACTACTTTTCAACAATTTGTTCATACTGTAAGCAATGTCAATACTTAAATTAATCCACATTTCACCAAAGCCTCTATTTTCCACTTCTCAGAACTTGTAATTGGTAATCAAGTAATCAATGAGCTGAAAGTAAATGCTAATATATGATAATGTTTTTTTCCGAAACAAACCTGTCACAGAGAAAGTTTTAAAAGTACAGCATGAGTCGCAGACGCAGCGCTGAACATCTGCAGCTCCGACGGTTTGAGAAGATGGAAAACGACATTAATTACACTCCTGACAGAGGAATCAGCAAGTGTGATCAATGTGACATTCAGAGTTCAGCCCTGTGTAAAACTCACACACCTCCAGCAGCTCACATTACAGGCCGAGCATGAAGAGAGAGCACGGGATGATCTGATTATGTTGTCTTCAGCTCTTTAACCGTGACTGTTCACTAGAGTCAGAAACGAACACTAATCACGAACACACATCTAGACCGTCTCCGATAATCATTAATGGCTTTTATTTATGAGTATTGAAATATCTTGATGAATATTTTTTAAACTTTGTTGAGGTTAGTTAAGGGACGGACAGATGGACAGATAGATAGATACTGTAGACAGACAGACAGACAGACAGACAGACAGATAGATACTGCAGATATATTGAGACAGACAGACAGACACGATAGATAGATAGATAGATAGATAGATAGATAGATAGATAGATAGATAGATAGATAGATAGATAGATAGATAGATAGATAGATAGATAGATAGATAGATAGATAGATAGATAGATAGATAGATAGATAGATAGATAGATAGATAGATAGATAGATAGATAGATAGATAGATAGATAGATAGATAGATAGATAGATAGATAGATAGATAGATAGATAGATAGATAGATAGATAGATAGATAGATAGATAGATAGATAGATAGATAGATAGATAGATAGATAGATAGATAGATAGATAGATAGATAGATAGATAGATAGATAGATAGATAGATAGATAGATAGATAGATAGATAGATAGATAGATAGATAGATAGATAGATAGATAGATAGATAGATAGATAGATAGATAGATAGATAGATAGATAGATAGATAGATAGATAACCTTCCCAGGAGTGG